>NC_135329.1:129003768-129304393 GCF_023851605.1 Tamandua tetradactyla | reverse complement strand
CTGAGGCAACCAGAACTCCCATACGTTGCTGGTAGGAATGCAAAAAAAGTGGGAAAGCCACTTCAGAAGACAGTTTGGCAATTTCTTATATAGTTAAACATGTATTTATTATACAACTAGCAATTTTCCCAAGAGAAATGAAGAAATATGTACACACAAAAACCTGTATATTTGAATGTTTATAGCGGCTCTATTCGTAATTGTCAAAAGTTATAAATAACTGGAAAGTTCATCAACTGGAGATTGGATGAACAGATTGCACTATATCTGCACAATAGGACTCTACTCAGCAACAAAAAGGAAAGAACATGCAAAAATATAGGTGACTCTTAATAGCAGTATGATAAATGAAAGTAGTCAGGCAAAAAAAGCTATATATTGTATGATTCCATTTCTATGGCATTCTTCAAAAGTTAAAATTAAAGGAACAGAGATGGAGCAGGGATTGCCAGGGGCTGTGAGTGGGAGAGTGGCTTGACTATAAAGAAGCATGAGGGGACTTTTGGGGTGATGAGATATTCTATATTTTGAATATGTTGGATTACATTCATAGAACTCTACATCTGAAAATGGTAGAATTTCAGTGTGTGAAAATTATACTTCAATAAACAACACAGATATTTTTTACATAAATGAGTGAGAATACTCCAAAAATGCTGAGTGCTTGTCTGTAGGTGAACGTATTACCTGTTGATTTTTACTTATTTATTTTTAATTCATATTTATATTTATTTTTTATTTGTATTTTCTTCTTTTATTTTTTACTTTGTAATCAATAAAACCTATTTTTTTGGGAACAGATGTGAAATCGGTACTTGCCATGGGAGCAAAAAGAAGGCAACAATATCATTTGGCAAATATTTCATGAGTTGTCCTTTCTGGAGGGCCGTGGACTTGGCATTGGGAGTGAGCGGTGACTAACTCCATTCCGGTGCATCTCACAGTCTCATGGAGAATGGAGAAGATGAGCTGAGAAGGCTGGGAGGAGTCCTTCCGAGGCTGACAAGGTGTATCACAGCACTGTTCAGTAGCACTTCCTGCGATGATGGAAAGATTCTGTGTCTGCTCTGACCAGTATGATGACCATGACCCATCTGAAGTTGGAGCACTTGAAATGTGGCTGGTGCAACAGAGGCAATGAATTATTTATTTGTTTAATTTTAATGACTCTAAATGTAAATGTAAGGAGCTACACGTGGCTATGGCTACTGTGTTGGCTAGAACAGGTCTACAGCATAAAACCCAGATGTGTGATTGTTGCCCAGACCTCACTGACAGCCCTTTACACTTGCAAGTTGCAAAAAAAAACGAGGAGGAAATCAAAGGGCTAACACCCCTTAAGGGAGTTGTACCTAGGACAGCCCGACCGATGTGGAATGAGTGTCTGGACCAGAATATAATTCGTATCTGATCAAAGAAGGTATCTTCCAAGCAAATGCTCCTGCCCATTTGGTCAAGAAGTAATGCTAAACAGGTTTCCTTTTCACACCCTTCAAGGGCACAGCCTTCCAAACGTAGATGTGTGGGGTGAACCCCAGAACGAGATTTAGTAGGCAACATTTCCAGAGTTTTTTTCAGCATGAAAACTTTTGTTCTCAGAGCCCTGAATAAAAACTCGTGGAATTTGTGTTTTCAAAATCCATCTTAGTTTTCAAGGTCTGCTGTAGCAAATCACCACAAATTTGGTGGCTTATAAAACAGAAATTTATTTTGTTGGCGTTTTGGAGGTTAGCAGTCCAAAATCACGGTGTCAGTAGGGCCATAATCCCTCTGAAGTCTCCAGGCAAGGTCCTTCCTTGCCTCCCTAGCTTCTGGTGTTTGCTGACAGTCTGGGCATATCTTGGCTTGTGGGTACATTACTCTCATCTCTGTCTTCCCATGGCTTCTGTCCTGTTCTCATGAGGACACCAGTCATATTGGATTAAGGCCCACCCCACTCCAGTACATTTTAACTAATTACCTCTACAGTGACCCAATTTCTAGACAAGGTCACATTCCAAGGTACTAGGGGTTACCAGTATCATCTCAGCATAATTTTTTGGGGGACACAATTTACCCCAAAACAAAATCTAGTTTGGGGAACTGTGATCTGAGGTCATGGGAATGATGGCTTCTAGGAGGGGAGGGTGAGAGAGAAGCAACCAAGGATATATGAAGGGCATATAGGTAACATCCACAGACCATTTTATGTCTTTCTATTTTATGTCTCCCAACTGCAAACATTTAAAATGAGTGTCATAAATTGATAGGTGATTCACTTTTTTTTTCACCTTCTACCCCAAATGAAAAAGACTGTAAATGGGGATAATTAAAAGAGTGGCATAAACTTCCAAAGCTAGAACAACCATAAAACAACTCATTTAACTATAGAAACATGAGTAGTGAAGAAGGAAAGGGAAAATGAGGCCAATGTGGATTCCCTTCTAGGTGGCCTCTTCCAGTATGTTCCCCCATCTCTGCTTCGATGTGACGGCCCCTCAGGAACAGGAGGTCCAGAGTCCCTGCTTTGACTCCAGTGGTGCACACATACCATGAGGCAGCTGCCTCCAGGCAGTGGGACCTTCCCTTGCATATCTTTATTAGTCGTTAAAAGCCCAGGCCTGCTTTGTACACTGTGAGGTGAGTAAAGCCCAGATTATTTACTTTGGCATATACTAGAGTCTTCGTCAGGATGAAAGGCTCCTCAAAGGAAGGCAACATGTCATTACCCTTTAAATGGGCTTATAAACCTCATTTTAAAGGAGGCATTAGTTTAGATAACTGCAGTGAGAGAGTAGCTTATGATAGGACCAAAGTATCTGAAATTGTGCTTCATAATGCTAAAAGCCTAGTAAAATGGATTCTCACGATGTTGAGGTGGCCAGATAGCCTTTTTTTTGTCTTTTAAGTGAAAGGACAATATAACTTTAAAGGCATTAATAATAGTTCAAAATCACCCAACAGTTTCATTGTTGTATTTTCTTCTTTTTATCTGTGCGTGGGGAGCCATTACCTTCCTCACACACTCATATTTTTGCAGTGTGCATCTCATTTTATACTTTGCTAGTTTCTCTTAACATTTGTTATATCCTGTTTCTAGTGCCCAGTTCTGAAAGTATGAGAAATCTATCTTAGAAATCGTGGGTAGGGAAGCCACCGAGGAGGATGGAGATTCTCACATGTGGGCTGCTTTAGAGGGGTGCCACTTCAAGGAGCCCTACCCCTGTTTTGGTAAATGCCAGTGAGCCTCAGTGCCTGCCTGCTCACCAGCTTCCTTATTCTGTTTTTAAGATGTGAAGTGCCTTCTTCTCTCCTCTCTCCCCAGTACAGCGGGATTTTCCTTGCCTTTAGGGGCATTTTTAATTCCTCATATTCCTTAGCACCCAATAGGTGCTGTCCTCTCCCTCCATTTGATGGAAGTGATGGATCTGAAACAAAGACTCTATTAATAATTTGGAGATGTATGTAAAGATCTTTCTTCTGGGTTGCATAAGGGATTTCCCCAGCCACAAAGCAATGCAGGATGGCATATAAAGATAATTGTAAAGTTAGCCAATCATGATAAAAAGGTAAACAATGAAGAGTATAGTTTCTCTTGCCATGGGACCTTGGAGTTTAAGTGGGGGGTGTTAGAGCCAAGAGGCAAATGATATTAATCAGAAGATAATAATAGTTCACTTGCTTGTAGAAGTATAAAGGTACTTGAGAAAATTAGTGGAAACACTAATTTCTGCAATTCCCTATCTTTCCCACCTCCTATGAAGTCAAAATTTACTTACTTTATTTTACAGATGGAAAAAATCATCATAAAAGGAGATAAAGAGAAGCAAATAAGTTGAGAAGCATTACAAAATGGCAGAAAAACGTTTGGAAGCTGCTATTGACCCAGTGTTGGCCAAACTCTGTCATTGTGCAGGAGCTTGAAACACCCATCCAGCATCTGAGTAGACATGGGGAATCTGCAAAACGCACTATTAACAAAACAGCTGAAGAGAGGCACACTCTCTGAGCTGCAGATGCTAATAATGTGATATGGCATAGGGATGAGTACCCCTTCTATACGTTAGGAAGTTTCGGGAACCACAGAGCCTCAAAGCAGTTCCAATTGTAGCCAGGCTGGGCCACAAGAAAGAGATGCTTTGAAAGGTCACCAGCGACCAGTTTTTCCCGGGCCAGTGTTTGCTTGCATCAGCCCCGTTCCCGGCTTTGCTGCCCTCCTGATGAAGGAAGAGCAAGAATAATCTTGTACAAAGGCAATTTTGTATGTGGGTACAAATTTATCTGTAAGACAAATTCCTAGAAGTAGAATTGCTGCATTGAAGGGTATGTGCATTTGTAATATTGACATGGCTGAATTTTCTGCCAGAAAAGTTGTCCAGTTTTCAAGTCCCACCCGAAATGTCTGAGTGCCTTTTTGCCCCACAGTTTTGCCAACAGAGTGTATTACAGACTTTTTCATCTTCGTCAAGTTGATAAGTGAAAAAATAGTATTTCATTTTATTTTAAATCTGCATTGATATTAGTTTTAATTTAGAACATTTGTATTTTCTTTGTTGTGAGTTATTTATAAATTATGTTGGTTCTTCCCTTTGTTGGTGTTTTGGACAATTTTGTTATTGATTTTTTTGGTGGGATTCTCCTTTTTGTGGTGATATATGTATAATAAAATTTTCCATTTTAACTGTATATTTTTAAATGTACAGTTACTTTTACACTATCATGCTAGCATCCTTACCTTCCATTACTAAAACTTTTTCATCTCCCTCCACAGAAACTCTCTACCCATTAAATAACAACTCCCGACTCCTCTTATTCCTATAACCTACTTCCTGTCTCTACGAATTTGCTAATTCCAAATACTTCATAAAAGTGGGATCATACAATATTTGTCCTATTATGTCTGGTTTATTTCACATAGCACAATGCTTTCAAAGTTCATCCATGATGCAGCATGAATCAGAACTTCATTGTTTTTATGGCTGAATAGCATTCCATGATATGGATATACCATATTTTGTTTATCCACTCATTGTTTGATGGGTCTTTGAGCTGTTTCCACCTTTCAGTTATTGTGAATAATACTGCTCTGAACATTGGGGTACAAATATCTGTTTAAGTCTCTGTTTCCAATTCTTTGGGGGTATTTACCCAAGAGTGAAATTGCTAGCTGATGTGGTT
Source organism: Tamandua tetradactyla (assembly GCF_023851605.1). Taxonomy (NCBI): domain Eukaryota; kingdom Metazoa; phylum Chordata; class Mammalia; order Pilosa; family Myrmecophagidae; genus Tamandua; species Tamandua tetradactyla. The sequence continues at coordinate 129,299,236 of NC_135329.1, read as the reverse complement.
TAACTTTGTGAGGAACTGCCAAACTGTTACTCACAACAGTTGCACATTTTACATTCCCACCAGCAATGCAGGAAAGTTCCAATTTCTCCATATCCTAACACTTATTTTCTGTTCTTTAATAATAGGCAGCCTATTGGATTTGCAGTGATATTTCGTTGTGGTATGGATGCATTTCCCTAATGGCCAATGATGGTAATCATCTTTTCAGGTGCTCAGCTGGTTGCCACTAGAGGGTCCGCCCCATATGCGGATGAGGTTTACTACCCTGCTGCTTCCAGAACCTGGACCAGGAACTCACGCTGGGAACTTGGGCTGAACAGCTCAACCATGCTGAGCTGGTGAAGGGGCCAGCTAGGGTGCTGTGAGATCCAACTGCTTTTAAGTTGCCTCTTTGATTTGGCATTCACCCTGTTTCTTCCATCCTTTGACTATTTTCTGGAGCTTTGAGAAAGATGCTTCTGCCAGTTCTTGCTTGGTTGGGCAACGTTTCTGTGGGCGTTGAAGGGGCTTCTCACTCTGCTTTTTATTTATTATTATTGGGAAATGTTCATGCATATACAGTCCACTCAAAATACACAGTCAGTGGCTCACAATATCATCACATAGTTGTGTATTCATCAACATGATCATTTTTAGAACATTCATATCACTCCAGAAAAATAAAAAGAAAAAAAAAAAACCCCCATACATCTCATACCCCTTAACTCTCCCTCTCATTGACCACTAATATTGCAATCTACCCATTTTTTTACACTGTCTTCACCCCTATAATTTATTTAAATTTCTTGTCCTTATTTTTTTTACTCGTTTGTCCATCCCTTGGATAAAGGGAGCATCAGCCACTAGGTTTTCATAATCATATGGTCACATTGTACAAGTTATATCATTATAGAATCGTTTTCAAGAATCAAGGCTACTGGAACACAGCTCAACAGTTTCAGGTACTTCTTTCTAGCCATTTCAATACACCATAAACTAAAATAGGATATCTATATAATGCATAAGAATAACCTCCAGGTTATTTATAAATAACCTCTCCACTCTGTTTGAAATCTCAGTCACTGAAACTTTATTTTGTCTCATTTCTCTAGTCCCTTTTTTGATCAAGAAGGCTTCTCACTCCCATGATGCCAGGCCCTGGCTTGTCCTGGGAGTCATGTCCCATGTTCTCACTCTGTGTCATTTCATTTTTAAATCTATAGTTCCCCCTCTGCTTTATTTTTTCCTTGCTATTATTTGTTGATGCAACCTTTAGTTTAGAAATTTCAGTCCTGTAGAACTTCTGACAATCTGGATTATGGTACGTTTTTCATGCTGTTTAACATATTTTCTTGTCTTCTTGCAAACTGATCTTTAGATCAAGAGGCTCGATCAAATTGTGTGTTTTTTTTTTCTTTTTGGCACACACACCTTAGGGGTGTTATTGTGCACTTCCTGTTGAATCACATCAAGAGGCACATAAAGTCTGTTTGTCTCTCTTTCTGTGATGTTAAGGTTTACTGTCAGTTTAGTTGGCATTCTGCTTTTAAAGAACACTGTTACAGAAAAATAAAATTTCTCTATAGAAAATGGACTGGCGAGTGAGAAACTCACAATTTTTTTCTGGTGGTAGAGAACACACAATGCGGGGAGCTGACTCACATTGATCACAGGACATGTTAAATGTGAAACATAACAAATTATGTCCTTTTGGTTCAACTTCTTTCGGTCCCCAGTTTGGCATTTTGCAGCCAGCTATTTCAGGGACCTATTTGCTGACTTATTATCTTGAAAATGTGTATGGATTTAAGGCATTTTTACACCTTCTTTTCCTTTTCATTTGACCTGGAATAAGAATTTATCCATCTCACTATTAGGCTTACAATTCACAAATGTTTCTGGCCACTCTTAGCGTGGTGAAAGTTTCGGGGGCATGGAGGCCTCTATGACTGGGGTCCCAGCTGTAATCATATTGGACTTTCAGTTTCTAAATGACTGCTATTTACTCCTTTTCCCTGCCACTGAGCTGCTATTTCCTCTTCCCTGCTTACTTCTCTGCTCTTGGCTGACCTGTCCCTGTAGCCCCATAGGTCTGTGAGATGCTCCTGTATTATCCCCTCATCTCACTCACAATACTTAGTGGAGCTGATCAATGATCCTTCCTAATCCCTGATTTGAACCAGGTGGGGCCGTGGGAAACACCTTTTAAAAGGGGTTCAAGTTTCTTTGTTCTGTGCTACTTCTAAAACCACATTTCTTCAAAGACATGTGGCCCAAGTGGTTTCTCAACAGAAAACTACTTTCTTTAAACAATTCTACAATATCTGCAGTTTTTTGTTTATTTGTTTTTTTACGGAGTTCACACATTTAGGTGAAGTATCAACTTCATGATCATCTTAAGTAATAGATAATTCCCTATTATTCAAATAAAGGAATAGAAATATAACTATGAATAATCTTGTTTTCAAAAAGATTTTTAAACTCTCTCAATCCTAATAGTTAATCCTATTTTAACTACAAAAATGACGTTCCAAATACATCTTATGTTAATCCTATTATAAAACACAAAGTGATAAACTGCTGAAATCACAGGCAGAGTCTCTTCCTTGACAAGTTTCTACAGATGGCCCTTACTTTGTTCCTTCCCTTCCCTGTGGGTATGAAATAAATGGCAATAATTTGTCATCAAGTAAAATCTGTGCTTGTGCAGGTTAGGGAGTGGACTGGCTTGGAAAGGAGGCACATGTCTTCTGTTCTCTCTTCAGTTTTGTGCTGCGGGTGTATGTGGTCTGGCTGCACAGAATAATTGATGTGCTTTAGAAATTGAAAAATAAATGAAAATCTGAAGACACCGAAGGGCCTTGTAGAATTAGATTTCTGTTGCTGAAAAGAACTTGTAATAGGGTATTTGCTCTCTGGAAGTAATCTGCTATTTTAATAGCATTGGTTGGAGACTGAAACAAAAAGTATATACACAAACGCATACACACATATATACATTTAGACATACATACATACCTATACACGTATATATATCCACACACATGCATACACATATATTTAGTTATAATATAACATTAATAGATTTAATGAGTTATCTTATCCAAGACTCTGATTTCTGAATAAAAAAGCTTTTCAAGGTAGATAGTAATAAAACAATATGATCATAGGCAGATATAATCATAGGTAAAAATAGAGGTTTGAAACAACACTCCCATCATTTTACTCACTGTTTTAGACTGCTGAGCTGTGTACTATGCCATTCCCATGTTTGTGTGTAGCTGTGGGAAAAAAGATGTCCCGGATTTTAAGAGGCAGAGCACACAGGAAAAGAATTTAACTCTAAACCCTGGCTCTGTTTAGCACTTTGATGGATTTTAGCACAAGCTAATGCATGACATCAGCACATTTATTTATTTTGGTTTTAAAGATATGTTTTATTTACTACATCCTAAGAATGAAAATGGAGCAATATCAAAATACATTTAAAAGCTTTACAAATAACTAAAATAGCTGAACTACTAGCATGTTTGAAAACAGGGAATGCTAAGAATTTTTTTAACATATTTATATAGCTTGTTCTTAACCACCTCCCCCCACCCAGAAAAAGTTCACATTTCAAGTTATAAAGTTGCCTCAGTAGTGCACATGATCTGGATTTGAAACAACAGGAACAGACCAAGAGAGGAGGCTCATCGACTAAACTGGCTGTGTCACCAACATTTGCTTTTTAAGATAGTTTGGGAGTTGACATGTTAAGATGGCTTTTTTTTCCCCCATTTCATTTCTTTCTTTTTCTTTTGCAAATAATTTATAGGCACATGTACATTTATCTTCACATATGCTTGTCCTGCCTTCCCAGTGAGATTAGAACCTCTTTGACAGTAGGCACTGTTTGTTATTCAGATCACGAGGCATGTGGTTAGCACAAAATAAATGCATGTTATTGGAGATCCTGTCAATACCAGGAAGGCCAATGGTGATAGAGGTTTCCATCTTAATTGGGCTGGAGTAGCAATCAGCAGGAAAGTTGGCTGCTGCTAACTTCAGAAAGGAAAGACCGCCATTTCAGATCACCAATTGTACTGATGCGCCTCGAAGACAAGATGACAAACAATTGTGATAAAAGGTAATTTGAAGGGTTCTTGCTACCAGTGTGTATTCCATGAAAGTAGAAATGACAAGTTTTAAGGTTGTAAACTATAGAAACGGTAAGAAAATAGCTATAGTAGAAGGCCAAGAATGGAAAGGTCAAAAACTGGGCATACAACTCTGCAAGTGAAATCATTACACTGCCCCCTACTTTCCAGGGGTGAAAGTCTCCCTGGCGATGTGGGGAATGACTCCCAGGGATGAATCCAGACCTGGCACTGTGGGATCAGCAATGCCAACCTGACCAAAAGGGGGAAAAGAAGTATAATTAATAAAGTATCAGTGGCAGAGAGAGTTCAAATAGAGTCGAGAGGCTACTCTGGAGTTGCTCTTACACAAGCTTCAGGTAGACCTTGCTACCTATCATAACTTACCAACCCCCAACCTGGACCTTTCCAGCCAATCCTAAAGAACACCTAAAATTCCACAAGGGTTCCATGCACTAGAGTAACTTTCCAGGAACCTATAATCTCCAGATGGGTCCCTGGTCCAGGTAAGTCCTGAAACCTAGCCCAGCCTCTCCAGGATTTCAGATAGTTCCATCTCCCTACCCTATATTAGTGACAGACCCTTCCAATACGAGATGTTTAGAATGGCCACAGCCCAAATAACCCTAAAGATCAAAGATGATGGTGGAGTTATACATAGAAGATAAAATTTAACAAATGAATAGTAATGCTGAATCATTAAATTGATATCTCCTTTAGTCTCCGGTATTTTAGAGCAGCCAGAAGTAAAAACCTAAAATTGTGAAGTTGTAACCCACGTCAGAGTCTGAAATATGTTCTACAACTAACTGTGGTGCTGTTCTTTGAAATTTATAGCTTTTTTTGTATATATGTTATTTTTCACAAAAAAAAAAGAAGGAAAAAAAGTCAATTGTGATGATAAAAAAGTATTGAAGCCTGCTAACCTCCTATATTCAGGAGCAGCTAGAAGGAAAAATCTGAGAGGATTGTATGGCAGCCCATGACAAACTCTGGTATCTGTTCTGTAAACATTTTTCAAAGAGTGCTTTGAAAACTATTGCTTTTTTATTTCTTTGCTTTGTATATATTGTTATACTAGACAATTTAAAAAGTTTAAAAAAAAAAAAAACCTGGGCAGAAGAGAAGGAAGAAAGTTGAAAAGAAGATGCAATGAAGACCTTGTTGTGTGAAACAGAAGTTGAATGGGGGAGTGCAGGCTGAGAGGTGGGGGAGAGGAGCTCACTTCAAGCGCGAGCTCACATGTATAACTGAGCCCTACTTAAGTGCTGGCATTCTGTGTTATCAAGCCAGCAGGAAATGCTTCAGAAAAGCAGCAAAATCCTTTGCTGAAGCCCATTCAATTTAAAAGTGGGAATGTCAACAAGGCTTGCCTGCCTCTGCCTCCCAAGCCAAGGGAATCCTCATGCTTTGCATTGGGGAGCAGAAAACAGAGCACTTAGAGTATTTCTTCTACTAATAAGCCTACTGAAAATCAACTTTTATTAATTTTTCTGGCTCAATCCAAAAGTATTCTGGTCTTTTCCTGGCATACCAGATTTGGAGAGAAAACCAGCTGTCTCCTGAGCCCCCTTTCATTGTTTTCTTTAGCCCATAGGCCACATGTTTCCAAAGATATTGTCAGCCAAACTGCATTTGATAAATTATTTATATTTTCTACTTTTCTTAACCAAATATATAGACCAAAGTTTTGGGTGAGAACTTCCTCATGAGGATAAAATTCCAGCAAACATCTTGGTGTCCGAGACAGCCTGGGAAGCAGGAGTTGCAACTTGTCCCTCTGATGCCCAATAGAGTCTGCTTGGGTAGTTTTGTTAAAATTGAATTTGAATGTCTTTAGGTGGGACATGTGCTCTCGAAGTCTATTTCCAGTTGTGCCCCATAGTGGTGCTTCTGCTTTCTGCATTTACTTGAAAGGCCTGGCCCTCAAAGGCCCCATCAGGGAGGATGTAAAATTCCCATTAATATTTTCAATTAACTGAAAATAGCTCTGGAATCTGATTTTTAATCTTCAGGTCCCTGAGCAGTCTGGAGACCCCAGAATGGGGACCAAAATTGTACCTACAGCATAATCCCCATGGTTTCTGTGGATCACATCTGAGGGCATCTTATTCACCTCTCTAAAGGATGTGTTGTTTCTAAAAACTTTTTCATACTTTACCTACATGATGTTTGTGCACCATTTTGGCCACAATGTCTTTATGGCAAACTGAGTACCCCTTGGGCAATATAGAAACTCTTACCACACTTCTGTTGTTTTGTTTTCTTATTTGTTTCTTCTTTTCAACTTCCTTTGATGTTTAGGGAACAGGGAGAAGAATCAGCTCTACACAGAAAGAAAACCAAAACAACCTCTTGAAAACAGAGTAATATATACACCTGCTGTCACCTTAGGCTAAACAAAAAAGGAAATGAAAATTTATTCCTTTATATTTGATTCTTTTATTTGCCATTATAAATGAAATTTTAAAAACTACCTTTCCAGATTGTTCATTACTAGTATATAGAAGCACTGTAATTGTTGGGTGTTGGTCTTTTACCCTGCTTACTTTGCTGAATTCACTTATTAGCTTTAGTACTTTGGTATAGATTTTCTGGGACTTTCTATATATAAGATCGAGTCAGCTATAAATAGTGAAAGTTTTACTTCTTTCTTTCCAATTTGGGTACCTTTTTATTTCTTTTTCTTGCCTAATTGTCCTGGCTAGAACTTTTAGTACAATGTTGGGTGACAGTGGGCATCCTTGTCTTGTTTGAGATATTAGAGGGAAAGCTTTCAGTCTTTCACCATTGAGTATGATGTTAACTGTGAGTTTTTCACACATACTCTTTATCATGTTGAGGAAATTTCCTTCAATTCCTATTTTTCTAAATGTTTTATCAAAAAGCGTTATTGGAATTTGTCAGATGCCTTTGCTGTGTTGAGAGGATCATATTTTTTTCCTTCAAATTCTGTTAAAGTGGTATATTACATTAATTGATTTTATGTTGAACCACCCTTGCACGCCTGGGATAAATCCCACTTGATCATGATATTTAATTCTTTTATGTGCTGTTGGATTTGGTTTGCTAGGATTTCTTGAGGATTTTTGCATCTGTATTCACAAGGGGTATTGATCTATAATTTTCTTTTCTTGTAGTATCTTTATCTGGCTTTGGCATGCAGGTGATTTTAGCTTCATAGAATGAGTTAGGTAGTGTTCTCTCCTCTTCAAGTTTTTGGAAGTGTTTGAGATGGATTGGTGTTAATTCTTCTTGGGATGTTTGGTGAAATTCCCCTGTGAAGTCATATGGGACTGGGCTTTTCTTTGTTGGGACATTTTGGGTGACTGATTCTGTCTCTTTACTTGTAACTGGTTTGTTGAGATCTTCTATTTCTTCCAGAATTAGTGTAGGTTATTTGTGTATTTCTAGGAATTTGTCCATTTCATCTAGGTTTCTAATTTGTTGGCATACAGTTGTTCATAGTATCCTCTTATGATCCTTTTTATTTCCATGAAGTCAGTAATAATATCACCCTTTCAATTTTGAATTTGATTTCTTTGTCAGTATAGCTAAAGATTTGTTGATTTTATTGATCTTTTCAAAGAACCAACTTTTGGTTTTGGTAATTTCTATTTTTTTTTAATTATTGATTTCATTTACATTTTTTGGTGTTATTTATATTATATAATAATCTTTATTATTTATGTAATAATATATTTGTTATTTATGTTCTGCTTGATTTGGGTTTAGTTTGCTGTTCTTTTTCTGATTCTTCCAGGTATGCAGTTAGGCTTTTTCTTTTCAATGTAAGCATTTAGGGTTATAAATTTCTAAGTATTGCCTTTGTTGCATCCTATAAGTTTTGAGGTATCTTCTCATTTTCATCTGTCTCAATATATTTCCTGATTTCCCTTTTTTTTTTAGCATGGGCAGGCACCATGAATTGAGCCCAGGTCTCCGGCTTGGCAGGTGTTCGAGAACTCTGCCACTGAGCCACCATGGCCCACCCTTCTGATTTCCCTTGTAATTTCTTCTTTGACTCATTGATTAAGACTGTGTTGTTTGAGGAAAATGTAGGGAGATATCTTATGAAACTTACAATTGGAGGCGGTTTTATGGACCTTAAACCTAAAGCAAGAGCACTGAAGAAGGAAATAAATAAATGGGAGCTCCTCAAAATTAAGCACTTTTGTGCATCAAAGAACTTCATCAAGAAAGTAGAAAGACAGCCTACACAATGGGAGAGAATATTTGGAAATGACATATCAGATAAAGGTCTAGTATCCAGAATTTATAAAGAGATTTTCCAACTCAACAACAAAAAGACAGCCAACCCAATTACAAAATGGGAAAAAGACTTGAATAGACACCTCTCAGAAGAGGAAATACAAATGGCCAAAAGGCACATGAAGAGATGCTCAATGTCCCTGGCCATTAGAGAAATGCAAATCAAAACCACAATGAGATATCATCTCACACCCACCAGAATGGCCATTATCAACAAAACAGAAAATGACAAGTGCTGGAGAGGATGCGGAGAAAGAGGCACACTTATCCACTGTTGGTGGGAATGTCAAGTGGTGCAACCACTGTGGAAGGCAGTTTGGCGGTTCCTCAAAAAGCTGAATATAGAATTGCCATACAACCCAGCAATACCATTGCTGGGTATCTACTCAAAGGACTTAAGGGCAAAGACACAAATGGACATTTGCACACCAATGTTTATAGCAGCGTTATTTACAATTGCAAAGAGATGGAAACAGCCAAAATGTCCATCAACAGACGAGTGGCTAAACAAACTGTGGTATATACATACGATGGAATATTATGCAGCTTTAAGACAGGATAAACTTATGAAGCATGTAGTAACATGGATGGACCTAGAGAACATTATGCTGAGTGAGTCTAGCCAAAAACTAAAGGACAAATACTGTATGGTCCCACTGATGTGAACCGACATTCAAGAATAAACTCGGAATATGTCATTGGTAACAGAGTCCAGCAGGAGTTAGAAACAGGGTAAGATAATGGGTAATTGGAGCTGAAGGGATACAGACTGTGCAACAGGACTAGATACAAAAACTCAAAAATGGACAGCACAATAATACCTAATTGTAAAGTAATCATGTTAAAACACTGAATGAAGCTGCATCTAAGCTATAGGTTTTGTTTTTTTTTTTGGTCTGTCTGTTTGTTTGTCTTTTTTTTTCTTTCTTTTTTTTTTTACTATTATTATTTTTATTTTTTTCTCTATATTACATTCTATATCTTTTTCTGTTGTTTTGCTAGTTCTTTTCCTAAATCGATGCAAATGTACTAAGAAATGATGATCATGCATCTATGTGATGATGTTAAGAATTACTGATTGCATATGTAGAATGGAATGATTTCTAAATGTTGGGTTAATTTCTTTTTTTTTCTTTAATTAATAATAATAAAAAAGACTGTGTTGTTTAACTTTTATGTATTTGTGAATTTTCCAGTTCTCCATCTGTTATTGATTTATAGCTTCATTCCACTGTGGTCAGAGATGATGTTTTGTATAATTTCAATCTTTCTAAATTTATTAAGATTGATCTTGTGACTCGGCATATGAACTGTTCTGGAAAATGCTCCATGAGCACTTGAAAAGTATATATGTCTTCCATTTGGGTGTGCAGTGTTAGATAAACTAGATCTAACAGCCACCTACCTATCACATTAAGTTCTCTTTTTTCTAATTGATCTTGTCTAGATGTTGTATACATTGATAAAAATTGTGTGTTGAAGTCTCTAACTATTATTATAGAAGTGTCTATTTCTCCCTTCAGTTTTTCCAGTATCTGCCTCAAGTGTTTTGGGACACCATAGTTAGGTGCATAAATGTTTATGGTTATTATGTCTTCTGGGTGATTGACCCTTTTATTAATATATATAGTGTTCTTTGTTTCTTGGAACAGATTTTGACTTAAAGTCATTTTGTCTGATACTGGTATAGCTACTCCAGCTCTCTATGTTTTGGTTACTATTTGCATGCAATATCTTTTCCATCCTTTCACTTTCAACCTATTTGCATCTTTGGGTCTAAAGCGAGCCTCTTTAAACAACGTATTGTTGCTTCCTGCTTTTTTTTTTTATCCATTCTGCTGATCTGCGTCCTTTGATAGGGGAGTTTAAACTGTTAACATTCAGTATTGTTACTGATGAGGCAGAACTTACTTCAGTCATTTTGTCCTTTGTTTTTATAAAAGCTATATCTTTTTTGTCTTGTTCCCTTTACTGCTGCCTTCTTATTTGTATAGTTGATATTTTGTGATGTAGCTGACTAATCCTTTTCCTATTTCCTTTTCTGTATATTTTTAAAATACTTTCTTTGTAGTTACCCTAGCATTTGTATTAAACAACCTAAGTCTATAACCTACTAGTTTGAAAAGATAGCAACTTAACTTTAATGGCATACATATTCTCTTCTCCCCAGCTGTCCTTTCCCCCTGTTTATGTTGTTTTTATTACATATTACTTTTTTATATTTTGCACCCATTATAAGGAAATGTGATTATTTCTTATTTAATTGCATTCTAACTCTTATAGGAAATAGAGAGTGAAGTTTGTACTAAGGATGCAGTACTATAGGGCTTTGAATTTACCCATTTAGTTACCTTTACTGAAGATCTTCACTTCCTCATACTGCTCCAAGCCACTCTTACCTCTCTTTTCTTTTCAACCTGAAGAACTTCCTTTAGCAATTTTTGTAGGGCAGGTCTTTTGTGACAAACTCTCTGCATTTATTTATCTGTGAATGTCTTAAATTCTCCCTCATTTTGAAAGACTGTTGTATAGTTAGCGTTCTCCAGAAAAAACAGAATCAACAGGAAACACTTGCAAATATAAAATTTATAAAAGTGTCTCACATAACCGTGGGAACTCAGAGTCCAAAATACGCAGGGCAGTCTGACGATTCCAATGGAGGGTCTGGACGAACGCCACAGGAGAAGCTCGCCAGCTGCAGCAGGAAGAGACCCTGTCTCTTCTGAATTCTCCTTAAAAGGCTTCCCGTGATTAGATTAAGCATCACTCATTGCAGAAGACACTCCCCTTGGCTGATTACAAATGGAATCAGTTGTGTATGTAGCTGACATGATTATGATTTAATTCTATGAAATGTCCTCATCGCAACAGACAGGCCAGCACTTGCCCAGCCAGAAAAACAGCTATCACCGCTTGATAAGGTTAACCCATGAACCTGACCATGACAACTGTTTTGCAATCACACCCTGAGCATAGCAATTTAAGAGGTAGGACAGCCGATGGAGGAGCACGAGTCTGAAAGATCTGGATTTGAATACTGCCTGCACTACTTATTAATTGTTAGCGTTGGAAGGTAATTCCCCATGGTTCTCTCATGTTTTTACATGTCTTATGACAGCTTTTATTTCAGATAATCTTTTCAAGATTGTTTGTAAAGTGAACAGTTTTAGAGGATAGAGATAGTGTCTTCCTCCAGGGTATAGGGCCAGTTTATTTTGCTATTCAAGGCGATAAAAACATCTCATTCTTGGGAAAAGTTGGGCAAGTTTATTAGCAGTCCCTTTATAAGATTGAGAGGTTTTCTAAGCTTAGGGTTCCTCAGCTGTGACTCAGGTCCTCTGTGTGCCATTATCCTGTGCTGCTCCCTGTTGCCTCCTTGGAACTTGGAAGGCTAGGAAAACTAGACTGGCCAACTGTCCCAATTTTTCCAGGACTTTCAATGCTAAAACTGAGACAGTCTTTGGCTAGCTGGGCTGGTTGGTCAACCTGATTGGGGAACTGATCAAACAAAGCTCATGCTGCCTGCTGAGCCCATGAAAATTAATTTTGTTTCTGACCCAGGAGTTTCATGTGTTCTGCCATCAAGCATGAAACTGTGACAATCTAACTTAGTAGCTTGCAAATAGGGTTAAATTTCAAACCTTTCCTAGTTCTTGACAGTCTGATATTCGGCAAGTACTGCATAAAGCCTCAGTGTTCTTTTTATTTTTTTTTAATACTTTTTTTTTTATTAATTAACGGAAAAAAAGAAATTAACCCAACATTTAGAAATCATACCATTCTACATATGCAATCAGTAATTCTTAACATCATCACATAGATGCATGATCATCGTTTCTTAGTACATTTGCATCGGTTTAGAAGAACTAGCAACACAACCGAAAAAGATATAGAATGTTAATATAGAGAAAAAAATAAAAGTAATAATAGTAAAAACAAAACAAAACAAAACAAAACAAAAACCTATAGCTCAGTAGCAGTTTCATTCAGTGTTTTAACATGATTACTTTACAATTAGGTATTATTGTGCTGTCCATTTTTGAGTTTTTGTATCTAGTCCTGTTTCTTTCTACTTTCTTGATGAAGTTCTTTGATGCACAAAAGTGTTTAATTTTGAGGAGTTCCCATTTATTTATTTCCTTCTTCAGTGCTCTTGCTTTAGGTTTAAGGTCCATAAAACCACCTCCAATTGTAAGATTCATAAGATATCTCCCTACATTTTCCTCTAACTGTTTTATGGTCTTAGACCTAATGTTTAGATCTTTGATCCATTTTGAGTTAACTTTTGTGTAGGGTGTGAGATATGGGTCTTCTTTCATTCTTTTGCATATGGATATCCAGTTCTCTAGGCACCATTTATTGAAGAGACTGTTCTGTCCCAGGTGAGTTGGCTTGACTGCCTTATCAAAGATCAAATGTCCGTAGATGAGAGGGTCTATATCTGAGCACTCTATTCGATTCCATTGGTCGATATATCTATCTTTATGCCAATACCATGCTGTTTTGACCACTGTGGCTTCATAATATGCCTTAAAGTCAGGCAGTGCAAGACCTCCAGCTTCGTTTTTTTTCCTCAAGATGTTTTTAGCAATTCGGGGCACCCTGCCCTTCCAGATAAATTTGCTTATTGGTTTTTCTATTTCTGAAAAATAAGTTGTTGGGATTTTGATTGGTATTGTATTGAATCTGTAAATCAATTTAGGTAGGATTGACATCTTAACTATATTTAGTCTTCCAATCCATGAGCACGGTATGCCCTTTCATCTATTTAGGTCTTCTGTGATTTCTTTTAGCAGTTTTTTGTAGTTTTCTTTATATAGGTTTTTTGTCTCTTTAGTTAAATTTATTCCTAGGTATTTTATTCTTTTAGTTGCAATTGTAAATGGGATTCGTTTCTTGATTTCCCCCTCAGCTTGTTCATTGCTAGTGTATAGAAATGCTACAGATTTTTGAATGTTGATCTTGTAGCCTGCTACTTTGCTGTACTCATTTATTAGCTCTAGTAGTTTTGTTCTGGATTTTTCCGGGTTTTCGATGTATAGTATCCTATCGTCTGCAAACAGTGATAGTTTTACTTCTTCCTTTCCAATTTTGATGCCTTGTATTTCTTTTTCTTGTCTAATTGCTCTGGCTAGAACCTCCAACACAATGTTGAATAATAGTGGTGATAGTGGACATCCTTGTCTTGTTCCTGATCTTAGGGGGAAAGTTTTCAATTTTTCCCCATTGAGGATGATATTAGCTGTGGGTTTTTCATATATTCCCTCTATCATTTTAAGGAAGTTCCCTTGTATTCCTATCTTTTTTTTTTTTTCTGGTTTTTTTATTTATTTATTTTTATTTTTATTTTTTTATTAATGGAAAGAAAAAAAAGAAATTAACACAACATTTACAAATCATACCATTCTACATATGCACTCAGTAATTCTTAACATCATCACATAGATGCATGATCATCATTTCTTAGTACATTTGCATCGGTTTAGAGGAACTAGCAACACAACAGAAAAAGATATAAAATGTTAATATAGAGAAAAGAAATAAAAGTAGTAATAATAGTAAAAAAAAAAAAACCCTATAGCTGAGATGCAGCTTCATTCAGTGTTTTAATATGATTACTTTACAATTAGGTATTATTGTGCTGTCCATTTTTGAGTTTTTGTATCTAGTCCTTTTGCACAGTGTGTATCCCTTCAGCTTCAATTACCCATTGTCTTACCCTGTTTCTAACTCCTGCTGGACTCTGTTACCAATGACATATTTGAAGTTTATTCTCGAATGTCCACTCACATCAGTGGGACCATACAGTATTTGTCCTTTAGTTTTTGGCTGGACTCACTCAGCATAATATTCTCTAGGTCCATCCATGTTATTACATGTTTCATACGTTTATCTTGTCTTAAAGCTGCATAATATTCCATCGTATGTATATACCACAGTTTGTTTAGCCATTCTTCTGTTGATGGACATTTTGGCTGTTTCCATCTCTTTGCAATTGTAAATAACGCTGCTATAAACATTGGTGTGCAAATGTCCGTTTGTGTCTTTGCCCTTAAGTCCTTTGAGTAGACACCTAGCAATGGTATTGCTGGGTCGTATGGCAATTCTATATTCAGCTTTTTGAGGAACCGCCAAACTGCCTTCCACAGTGGTTGCACCATTTGACATTCCCACCAACACTGGATAAGTGTGCCTCTTTCTCCGCATCCTCTCCAGCACTTGTCATTTTCTGTTTTGTTGATAATGGCCATTCTGGTGGGTGTGAGATGATATCTCATTGTGGTTTTGATTTGCATTTCTCTAATGGCCAGGGACATTGAGCATCTCTTCTGTGCCTCTTGGCCATCCGTATTTCCTCTTCTGGTAGGTGTCTGTTCAAGTCTTTTTCCCATTTTGTAATTGGGTTGGCTGTCTTTTTGTTGTTGAGTTGAACAATCTCTTTATAAATTCTGGATACTAGACCTTTATCTGATATGTCATTTCCAAATATTCTCTCCCATTGTGTAGGCTGTCTTTCTACTTTCTTGATGAAGTTCTTCGATGCACAAAAGTGTTTAATTTTAAAGAGCTCTCATTTATTTATTTCCTTCTTCAGTGCTCTTGCTTTAGGTTTAAGGTCCATAAAACCGCCTCCAGTTGTAAGATTCATAAGATATCTCCCTTCATTTTCCTCTAACTGTTTTATGGTCTTAGACCTAATGTTAAGATCTTTGATCCATTTTGGGTTAACTTTTGTATAAGGTGTGAGATACGGGTCTTCTTTCATTCTTTTACATATGGATATCCAGTTCTCTAGGCACCATTTATTGAAGAGACTGTTCTGTCCCAGGTGAGTTGGCTTGACTGCCTTATCAAAGATCAAATGTCCGTAGATGAGAGAGTCTATATCTGAGCACTCTATTCGATTCCATTGGTCAATATATCTATCTTTATGCCAATACCATGCTGTTTTGACCACTGTGGCTTCATAATATGCCTTAAAGTCAGGCAGCGCGAGACCTCCAGCACGTTTTTTTTCCTCAAGATGTTTTTAGCAATTCGGGGCACCCTGCCCTTCCAGATAAATTTGCTTATTGGTTTTTCTAATTCTGAAAAATAAGTTGTTGGGATTTTGATTGGTATTGCATTGAATCTGTAGATCAGTTTAGGTAGGATTGACATCTTAATTATATTTAGTCTTCCAATCCATGAACATGGTATGCCCTTCCATCTATTTAGGTCTTCTGTGATTTCTTTTAGCAGTTTTTTGTAGTTTTCTTTATATAGGTTTTTTGTCTCTTTAGTTAAATTTATTCCTAGGTATTTTATTCTTTTAGTTGCGATTGTAAATGGGATTCGTTTCTTGATTTCCCCCTCAGCTTGTTCATTACTAGTGTATAGAAAAGCTACAGATTTTTGAATGTTGATCTTGTAGCCTGCTACTTTGCTGTACTCATTTATTAGCTCTAGTAGTTTTGTTGTGGATTTTTCTGGGTTTTCTACGTATAGTATCCTATCGTCTGCAAACAGTGATAGTTTTACTTCTTCCTTTCCAATTTTGATGCCTTGTATTTCTTTTTCTTGTCTAATTGCTCTGGCTAGAACCTCCAACACAATGTTGAATAATAGTGGTGATAGTGGACATCCTTGTCTTGTTCCTGATCTTAGGGGGAAAGTTTTCAATTTTTCCCCATTGAGGATGATATTAGCTGTGGGTTTTTCATATATTCCCTCTATCATTTTAAGGAAGTTCCCTTGTATTCCTATCTTTTGAAGTGTTTTCAACAGGAAAGGATGTTGAATCTTGTCAAATGCCTTCTCTGCATCAATTGAGATGATCATGTGATTTTTCTGCTTTGATTTGTTGATGAGGTGTATTACATTTATTGATTTTCTTATGTTGAACCATCCTTGCATACCTGGGATGAATCCTACTTGGTCATGATGTATAATTCTTTTAATGTGTTGTTGGATACAATTTGCTAGAATTTTATTGAGGATTTTTGCATCTGTATTCATTAGAGAGATTGGTCTGTAGTTTTCTCTTTTTGTAATATCTTTACCTGGTTTTGGTATGAGGGTGATGTTGGCTTCATAGAATGAATTAGGTAGTTTTCCCTCCGCTTCGATTTTTTTGAAGAGTTTGAGGAGAGTTGGTACTAATTCTTTCTGGAATGTTTGATAGAATTCACATGTGAAGCCATCTGGTCCTGGACTTTTCTTTTTAGGAAGCTTTTGAATGACTAATTCAATCTCTTTACTTGTGATTGGTTTGTTGAGGTCATCTATGTCTTCTTGAGTCAAAGTTGGTTGTTCATGTCTTTCCAGGAACCTGTCCATTTCATCTAAATTGTTGTATTTATTAGCGTAAAGTTGTTCATAGTATCCTGTTATTACCTCCTTTATTTCTGTGAGGTCAGTAGTTATGTCTCCTCTTCCATTTCTGATCTTATTTATTTGCATCCTCTCTCTTCTTCTTTTTGTCAATCTTGCTAAGGGCCCATCAATTTTATTGATTTTCTCATAGAACCAACTTCTGGTCTTATTGATTTTCTCTATTGTTTTCAATTTTATTTATTTCTGCTCTAATCTTTGTTATTTCTTTCCTTTTGCTTGCTTTGGGATTAGTTTGCTGTTCTTTCTCCAGTTCTTCCAAGTGGACAGTTAATTCCTGCATTTTTGCCTTTTCTTCTTTTCTGATATAGGCATTAGGGCAATAAATTTCCCTCTTAGCACTGCCTTTGCTGCATCCCATAAGTTTTGAAATGTTGTGTTTTCATTTTCATTTGCCTCGAGGTATTTGCTAATTTCTCTAGCAATTTCCTCTTTGACCCAGTCGTTGTTTAAGAGTGTGTTGTTGAGCCTCCACGTATTTGTGAATTTTCTGGCACTCCGCCTATTATTGATTTCCAACTTCATTCCTTTATGATCCGAGAAAGTGTTGTGTATGATTTCAATCTTTTTAAATTTGTTAAGACTTGCTTTGTGACCCAGCATATGGTCTATCTTTGAGAATGATCCATGAGCACTTGAGAAAAAGGTGTATCCTGCTGTTGTGGGATGTAATGTCCTATAAATGTCTGTTAAGTCTAGCTCATTTATAGTAATATTCAGATTCTCTATTTCTTTATTGATCCTCTGTCTAGATGTTCTGTCCATTGATGAGAGTGGTGAATTGAAGTCTCCAAGTATTATGGTATATGAGTCTATTTCCCTTTTCAGTGTTTGCAGTGTATTCCTCACGTATTTTGGGGCATTCTGGTTCGGTGCATAAATATTTATGATTGTTATGTCTTCTTGTTTAATTGTTCCTTTTATTAGTATATAGTGTCCTTCTTTGTCTCTTTTAACTGTTTTACATTTGAAGTCTAACTTGTTGGATATTAGTATAGCCACTCCTGCTCTTTTCTGGTTGTTATTTGCATGAAATATCTCTTCCCAACCTTTCACTTTCAACCTATATTTATCTTTGGGTCTCAGATGTGTTTCCTGTAGACAGCATATAGAAGGATCCTGTTTTTTCATCCATTCTGCCAGTCTATGTCTTTTGATTGGGGAATTCATCCATTAACATTTAGAGTTATTACTGTTTGGATAATATTTTCCTCTACCATTTTGCCTTTTGTATTATATATATCATATCTGACTTTCCTTCTTTCTACACTCTTCTCCATACCTCTCTCTTCTGTCTTTTCGTATCTGGCTCTAGTGCTCCCTTTAGTATTTCTTGCAGAGCTGGTCTCTTGGTCACAAATTCTCTCAGTGACTTTTTGTCTGAGAATGTTTTAATTTCTCCCTCATTTTTGAGGGACAATTTTGCTGGATATAGGAGTCTTGGTTGGCAGTTTTTCTCTTTTAGTAACTTAAATACATCATCCCACTCTCTTCTAGCTTCCATGGTTTCTGCTGAGAAATCTACACATAGTCTTATTGGGTTTCCCTTGTATGTGATGGATTGCTTCTCTCTCGCTGCTCTCAAGATCCTCTCTTTCTCTTTGACCTCTGACATTCTAACTAGTAAGTGTCTTGGAGAACGCCTATTTGGGTCTAATCTCTTTGGGGTGCGCTGCACTTCTTGGATCTGTAATTTTAGGTCTTTCATAAGAGTTGGGAAATTTTCAGTGATAATTTCTTCCATTAGTTTTTCTCCTCCTTTTCCCTTCTCTTCTCCTTCTGGGACACCCACAACACGTATATTTGTGCGGTTCATATTGTCCTTGAGTTCCCTGATACCCTGTTCAAATTTTTCCATTCTTTTCTGGATAGTTTCTGTTTCTTTTTGGAATTCAGATGTTCCATCCTCCAAATCACGAATTCTATCTTCTGTTTCTTTAAATCTATCATTGTAGGTATCCATTGTTTTTTCCATCTTTTCTAATTTATCCTTCACTTCCATAAGTTCTGTGATTTGTTTTTTCAGTTTTTCTATTTCTTCTTTTTGTTCAGCCCATGTCTTCTTCATGTCCTCCCTCAATTTTTCGATTTCCTTTTTTTTTTTTTTTTTTTTTTTTTTTTTAAAGAGAGAGGGAGGAAAGGAAGGAAAGACAGAGAAGGAAGGAAGGATGGAAGGAAGGAAGGGAGGAAGAAAGGGAAACATTTTTAAACATTTTCTTGTTTTTATTATATTTTGTTTGTTTGTTTGTTTTTTTACATGGGCTGGGGCCGGGAATCGAACCGGGGTCCTCCGGCACGGCAGGCAAGCACTCCTGCCCGCTGAGCCACCGCGGCCCGCCCTCGATTTCCTTTTTGAAGAGGTTTTCCATTTCTGTTTATCTATTCTGCATTAGTTGTCTCATCTCTTGTATCTGATTTGAACTATTGGTTTGTTCCTTTGACTGGGCCATATTCTCAATCTTCTGAGCGTGGACAGTTATCTTCTGCTGCTGGCGTCTGGGTATTTAGTCAGATTTCCCTGGGTGTCGGACCCAACAAGGTTGTAAGATTTTTCTGTGAAATCTCTGGGTTCTGTTTTTCTTATCCTGCCCAGTAGGTGGCGCTCGTGGCACATGTTTGTCTCACGTGTTTGGAAGGGATCCCCCAGTCACCGTTCTCCGTGGCCTGGGGATTTCCGATCCAATTCTCTCAGTTTGTTCGGGGGGCCGCGCGTGGTGGGGGCATCAGCCGCCGCAGCTTGAGGGGACCCTGTGGCTCCTTTATTAATTCCCCTATTGGTGTTTGGTTGGACCCAGTCCCTGCCACTGTCGGAAATTCCCTCCTTTCCATGGAGGGGTGTCGGTCGTCAGCTGCAGCGGGCCCGGGGAATTCGCTACCGGACCAGGAAGCCGCCCGCGGAGGAGGGGCGTCGGTCGCGGCCACCGTGGCCTGGGGAATTCGCCACCGGACCAGAAAGCCGCCCACGGGGGAGGGCCACCGCGGCTTGGGTAGCCCTCTGATCCGAGACTTGTAGCCGGACCAGGAAGCCGCCCGCAAAAGAGGGGCGTCGGCCACCGCGGCTTGGGAAACTTGCCTCTCCGAGACTCTCAGCCGGCCCGGGGAAGGAGGGAGGGAGGAGCTCCGACCGACACAGCTGCCGCTGCTCGGGGGGTCGCGCGTCGCTCGCGGATCTCACCGCAGACGAGTCTCGCAGTCAGACTAGCCAATCCAGACTGGGGTACGCTGTGTGTCCATTCCCTGCCGTGGCCTCGGGAGCTGTTCTACACTGTTTCTGTTCACCTAGTAATTACTTTGGAGGAGGAACTAAGATGCACGTACCTTACTAAGCCGCCATCTTGGCCCCCTCAAGCCTCAGTGTTCTTAAATGTAAATTGGAGATAATAACAGCATCTGTTTTAAAGCATTATTAGAATAAAGAAATAGTACGTGTAACGCCTTAGCATTCTGTCGAACTCATAGTAGGTTCCCAACAGATATTGACTGTTGTCACTTTATTTTTATTAGTTAGAAATGTTTAGTCCATTATCTCATTGGTTGGGTTGTGTGTGTGGTTTTTGTGTGTATGTGTATTTTCCTCTCAATATCTTCACATAATTGAACATATCAGATTAAAAAATAGTCAATTAAAAATTTTTGTTTATTTTTTTACCAAGATAAGATTGACTCATGGTTGAGTCTAGTTATTTATTAAAATGTCCCCCAACTGTGATTCAGTGACCCTATACAGTTATTACACTCTGTAATCACTTGGTAAAGCTCTTTTTCTTCTGTAAAACAACTGCTAGTACATTTACCAAATATTCTCTTTCCCTGAAGATTCAGAAATCCTGCAACCCCATTGTTAGGTATATGCCTGGAGAAACTAAGAGTAGGGACATGAATGGACATTTACACACTGATGTTTAAGGGGCAGTATTTGCAATTCCCAATGGACGGAGGTGGCCTCAGGGTATAATGACTGAGGAATGGAAGGAGGAACTATGGTGGATACATACAATGGACTACTGAGTGGCCACCAGAAGGAATGAAGTTGTGAGGCATGCAACTAGATGAATGAGACTTAGGATTCTATGTTGAATGAAATGTTAGAAACAAAAAGACTAAATATTATCATGCCTCACCCATATGGACTAGCTATAATATAAAAACTTGAAGAATTGAAGTTGAAAGCATGGGTTATTCAGGTTGGGGCCTTTTGTAAAAGGTCCTAGATTGTAAGCTCTTACAACAGTCACATCTATTCTGGAGTTGTAACTGTTATTTCTAAATTCCAAGATGCTGAGCTATTTGTGTAAAACTTAGTTGTTCCCTGAAACTTTGGGTATTTATGTGACTCAGAGTTAAAGCTCTGAGGCTGTGAAAGTCAGCATTATCCCATATAGCAACTGTTAAAAAAGTTGAAAAAGTGATCAGACTTTGACTAGAGATATGAATAAAGCAGATATGGACAAGACTAAGGCAAATCATAATACAGGGTAAATGATGATATGGTCTATATTTTAAACCCTCAACTTGTTTGTGAGACCAAAATAATAGATATTTATTTGGGGCAAAATTTATATTTTCAGTAGTGCATTACCTAATTTAACTTGTATCGTCAGTTTATTTGAACATGATAACTACATGGAATCTTGAATAGGGCATGAGATCTTGTTGGTTTGTCCAGGTTAGTGTGATGCCTTGATACATCTCAGTGTAATCTGGGCAGTGAATAAAGAAGTATTTGAAAAGTTCTCTTGGGAGGCTGGAAAGAAAGGAGGAAATATTTCAACTTCCCCATCTGGGGAGTTCCTGATAATTTCACAAGCAGTGGGGACAAACAATTCAATGGGCTGAGCCCTTGATCTTGGGGTTCACGTCTATAAAACTTATCCCTGCATAGGATAGGCTAAGCCTACTTATAATTAGGCCTAAGAGTCACACCCAGAGGACCTCTTTTTTTGGGGGGGGGGCATGCGCAGGCTCTGGGAAATGAACCTGGGTCTCCTGCATGGCAGGTGAGAATTCTGCCACTGAGCCACTGTTGCACTTCACCAGAGAACATCTTTTGTTGCTCAGATGTGGTCTCTCTCTTTAACCCAACTTAGCAGGTGAACTCACTGCCCTACCCACTATGTGGGACATGATTTCCAGGGGTGTAAACCTCCCTTGCAATTTGGGATAGGACTCTTAGGATTTACCAGGACCTGGCATCCTGGGATTGAGAAAGCCTTCTTGATCAAAAGAGGAAACAGAGAAATGAGACAATAAAGTTTCAGTGGCTGAGAGATTTCAAACAAGTCAAAAGTTATTCTTATGTATCATACAGACATCCCTTTTTAGTTTATGGTGTATTAGAGTAACTGGAGGGAAGTACCTAAAACTGTTGAACTGTATACTTCCCTCCAGTTACTCTAATACACCATAAACTAAAAAGGATGTCTATATGACATCCTAAAAACTAAAAAGGGATGTCTATATGACATGTCTATATGACAGTCTAAAACTGTTGAACTCTATTCCAGTAGCCTTGATTTCTTGAAGAGGATTGTATAACTATATAGCTTTTACAATGTAACTGTGTGATTGTGAAAACCTTGTATCTGATGCTCCTTTTATCCAGGGTATGGACAGATGAGTTAAAAAATAAGGATAAAAAATAAAGAAATAAAGGGGTGGGGATAAGGGACAAAAAAAATTGGGTAGATTGAAATACTAGTGGTCAATGAGAGGGAGGGATAAGGGGTATTGGGACATATGACTGTTTTTTTCTTTTTATTTCTTTTTCTGGAGTGATGCAAATATTCTAAAAATGATCATGGTGATGAATATACAACTATGTGATGATATTGTGAGCCATTGATTGTATACTTTGGGTGAACTGTATGGTGTGTGAACATATCGCAATAAAATTATTCCTTAAAAAGGTTCAGGAAATAAAAAATACAAATATTTAAAATTATTTTAAAATATTAAACAATTAAAATAAAAATTAAAGTTCTAGGTAATACTCTTCAAAGATTATTTGGATGGAACATTGTGGAAACTTTTCACTTCAATCATATAATATAAAGGAAATGCCTTATATACACCAATTAATCTCAGGCTGCTGTGGTAAACAAAACTGAAAAATAGCATTTACATCATAATTTCCATTTTCAAAGATTTTGTAGATTTTTTTTGTTGTAAGATGTGATATATTTATAGTCCTTTATACTATAAGTTGTAGATAAATTTTCTTTAGAAGAAAAAAGACCCCCATGTTTTCTTGGATTTTAGTGATTCATAATAACAAACATCTGGGCAGTCTTTTGCTCATATGATAATATTCATATTCTGCATGGCAGAGGAATGTAACATATCTTTCATGAGTTGCAAAGAAAATATATTTAAACTGACTGTGGCTTTGAGATGATTTGAAACTCTCTAGAAAAATGGATCCACTGGGGACACAATGATTATACCTCAGTTAGCCAGTCCATTTGTATGTGGGTTAGACTAGAATGACAAACTGAAACAAAAACCCAGAGCCTCTGCCTCCACAGATGTGATCGAGAGAGATTAGAATTTGGCATTATTCTGTCTCTGTTCTGAACCACTCATTTCCATTTCACTTGCAGGCTCAATTCATTGAGCCTCAATTCTGGTTATTTTGCAAATATAATTCAGTAAATTCACTCCTAAGCCATCAGATGTTATCTTTTTCTGAACTGGCGTTTCTCTTGGATCGAACATGAGATTTACAGCTTGATGGTTATCTGTAGGAAATAGAAAACTTTCAAAAATGTTGCCTGAAGGAGCCAATTAAGTTCTTGGTAAGCTGTAATCATAAGAACATGGGGTATCCCTCTCTGCCAGAGTTGAAAATCCTTCAACAGGCCCAAATATTCTTTTGGTTTCTGTATATAATGAGGAAACTAGATCCACTACTAATGAACATTAATACACATTTTTATTTTGAACAACTCTTTGTTACTGTTTTCTTTCAACCCAGCTGATCTGACATCAATCAGTATCTCTTTTCTCCATCTCCTAATGGCTCCAGCCTCAGGGCTCTGGAGGTGATTTTCCTAACCTCAGAGCCCCGTCTTCAGGCATTCTCCCCTTTATTTTATGGACCCAAGGCTCTAGTTGCACTTTCTTTTTTTTAATTGACACAGATGGTATAATTCAATCTCATGTTTTTGTTTAACAGATGGAAACATTGCATGTAGCTTTGATTGAAACAGTACAAGAATCATAATGGGTCAAGTTTTACAAAATTACATTCAGCAGCAGCAACATGTTCTGAAAATTAGTTCATAAAATTAAAGACTGGGCTTGAATAAATAAGAGAAAATACCATCTAAAAAACAACTACCTGCACTGAAGCCTTCTTCCATGAGTGAGAGTCATGCTTTCTGTTTTTTTAAAACTTTTGCTACTTTATTAGCAATCAAAAGAGTTGCAAAATTCTAACTTACAAATAAAGTGAAGAGGATATTAATGTGGTTGGAAAGCGCTCCTCAGGGAAAGGAATCTCAAGGCCAGCCCTCGTTGAAACCATGTGCTTGAACTGGCATTGATGGCATCTTATTGCTGGGGAGCCATGAGATTCACAGGTTTGTCTTTGACAAATAATCATCATCAAGAAAATTATGGTGGAGGAGAAATTGTATCATTAAATTCTCACCACTGTGGGTCCTGGAGGAAAAAGGTCAAAGTCCTGTCTCTTCAGGAGAATGAGAGAAGGGCCCAAGGCCAATATGTGACTGCTACAACTTTCAAGGTCAATCCCCCAGGGTGGTCAATGATGAACTCTCATAGGCAGCAATTTGGATGGGGGGCTAACCTAAAATTACCTGGACCACCCTTCTAGAGGACAGAATGTCTTCAGATACCAACTTGGTAAGGTAAAAGATGGGGACTGAACTCTGGGGAGTGTGTATGAAGTTGGTAACAATGAGGGAGTGGAATTTTCTATTAATTCCGGCAACAACTGGGAATCCCTATCCACTTCAGTGATTATAGGCATCAGTGACCCAAACTTTAGTCTGGAGAAAGCATTCATGATTGGTTGGTGCTTCTGTGTGGGATTCAAGATTGAGCTTGATTCCATGCTGTTAATTTTGTGTCTTCTCTTTAGAAAGGTCTGGATTCCTCAAATCTAATCCAAAGCCACTGGGTGAAGTGACTATCCTATGTCAGAGACTAACAACAGATGGTTTCCATCAACAGAAATAATTAGTGTGCTCTAGGCAGGTCATAAGGAGAGCATGGTTGTGCTGTAATGCAGGGAATATGAAAACTAAAATTTAGATTAGTACATAGTTCAGTCTTCCTGGTAAGGACTCACAGCTCATGGGCTACTGCCAGGTTGTACCTCGCCTCAATGTTCCTGGATGACCTCCACAGTGACCTTCAGGTCTGCTGCAGACTTGTCCAGGACAGGTTTCTTACGTGCTGGAAGTCCATGGTCATGCCCATGCTCAGCTCAATGTGCTTGTTGGGGATGCTCAGCTTTTTACACAGCTCCTTCCAGCGTGACAGTAACATCTGGAAGTCTGGATTTGGTCCTTGATTAAGATCATGCCCAAAGCTTCCTCTGCTTATCAATCCAACAAACTCCAGGCTGGGGCACTTGGCATTTGTGTTTTCTACCACGGCTACTGTCTCTGACCATGGAAGGCCAGGTTTACTCTCCTTTCCACTGGTGTTAATTTGCATCATGACTTTTACCTTTCTGGAGAATTTTTTTTCCTGCCAGAAACTTTACTTTTTCTGCCAAATCCACAGACTCCACTGTTTCCAGTGTGAAGAGATCCTTCATGGGACAGCTATCAATTTGTTGACATTTGCTTCTGTAGTTGCCAATGAAGTGCCATTTGATTTCAGGGCAGGAAGACAGAATTTTAGGAAGTGATGCTTTTTCTAGCAGTTTCTGAACATAGTTCTCCCCAAAAGTGTACTGACCATGCTCATAGGCCTGGATCAACATGTCTGCTGGTTTGGTTTTGCTGATGGCTCTAGCCAGGTCTGGACGGCTGGGAGATCTGGCAGCTGCCATGCCACCACCTGCTGCATCGCTCGTTCACCGCCCACAGCATGAGCCCAAAGCTCAGCTCAGTCAACATGCCGCCAGCTTTCCACATCCCCTGGGGCCAATGTCCTCTAGTTTCATCTTAATCCTGAGCCATTAGTGAGATGTCTGCTGGAAGCTGACCCACATGCCTAGTGTCTATGGTCCCATGACCCTGGTCAGGCATTGGCATACCTTCCCCCTTCCTTCATGGATGGTCTCCATCCCTACCCTACAGGTTTGGGACTCTACCTAAATCCAACCTAGATTCCTTTTTTTTTTTTTTTTTTGCCTCACTGACATGGTTTGTACAGCACAGGGAGACACCTTAGGACTAGTTGTAATTTCTGTTGAATCTTGACCTCCTGGTCCAGGTCATTCTCCTTAGCTTTGTATTCTGCTGCCACCCTCCTGTTAGTCTCCCTGCCTTCAGATCTCCACACTCGGCTTCTAGTGCAGGGCTGGAGAGCTTATCAAGAAACTGACCTGAGGCTCAGGCCACAGGAGTGAGGGACAAGTGAGGCTCAGGGACAAGTGAGGGCTAAAATTCAACAGGACCCATGCCAAGGCATGTACTCCAGAGCATACCTTTTTTTGCCTACAATGCACAGCCATTTTCCCCAAGGCTTCAGCCACCCCAAAGCAGCTGTCTTTTTCTAATTTGCACCCTGGGACTCTGTAACCTAATGGAAGTCCAATGAGGCCAACTGCTGATTAATGCCTTGACATTAGTTATACTGAGCATAGATTTTCTTCCCAACTCAGTCATATTGTTTTCATATTTGTTTACAAACTATGTAGTTTTTTGCTTAGCCTTTATTTAATCAGAAATAGACTTACTGTCATCATTTATCCAACCAGAATTTATTCTCAGTAAAATTTCAAGGTTCAGGGGAACCTATAGTGTGTGTCAGATGAATTAAGATCCATAGGCTAGACCTCTTCCTGATCAAGAAGGCAGAGAAGGTTCAGGGTTCCATCCCCACTACAGAAGCTTTGAAAAACTGCCAAGTACTGGCAGAAACATCTTTCTCAAAGCTCCAGTACTCAAAGGACTGCAATAGCAGGGCAATCATCAAATCAAATGAAAGTCTACTTAGATGGGTAGGATCCTCAGGCACCTGGCTGCCCCCTCCTCAACCCCTCAATGACTTGGAAGGGAGCCGGCCCATGCTCCCAGTGGGTGAGTCCCTGGTGCTGGTTCTAGAGGGAGCACAGCAATCCTTGTGCACATACTAGAGGCATGTATGTCTGGCCCAGTGTGTCTGGTGGTGACCTGAGAGACTCACCATCCCGGAACTTGCCCTGCATGTAGAAGGTGGCTCACAGAACTTGCCTATAGAATGCTATGGGAAAGGAGTCAAGTCCTTCCTGGGGGCAAGGGGATACTAGCTTCTGGACATACAGTGCACTACCCAGGACCATGAGGAAACTTTTCCTAGGGAACTGTGTAAACGGGGAATTCTTAGGGTTACACAGATATGATCAAGACATAACACATATGCGGAAAGGACTAGGGAATCCCCTAACCTTGGCCTGGAGCTATTCTTTAAGCTCTGAGTGAGAATACTTACACAGGTCAATCTTTAAAGAAAGAGAAAGGTTTTTTTTTTATTTTTTTCTTCCTCCTCCTCCTCCTCCTTTTCCTCCTTTTGTTAGTTCCTGGAATTCAGGGAAAGCTCTGTCATAACCTAGCTGGATACAGTCTTAAGGAAAAGATTCCCCAGAATTTAAATTCCAGCAGTAAGCTGTGAGAATATCTAAATATCCAGGTTTCAACAAAAGATTAAAAAACAAACAAAGGAAGTGATAGCCCAGGCAAAGGAGAAAATTACAGCATTAGAAACCATCAGTGAGGAGAAGCAGGCCTGGGACTTTAAAAAAATGGTCCTAAATAGGCTCATAAAGCTAAAGGAAAATATGGACAAGGAACTACAGGAAATCAGGAAAATCATAGATAAACACAAAGAGAAGATCAATAAATAGGTGGAAATTAAAAAAAGAAATGAAACAATGAAGAGCACAGTAACAGAAATTTAAAATTCCCCAGTGGGGTTCAATGGCAGATTGGAGCAGGTAGAAAAAGGAATCAAAGAACTTGAAGATAAGACAATCAGAATCATCCAGGCTGAGAAACAGAAAGAAGAAAGAATGAAGAGGGTGGGCCATGGTGGCTCAGCAGGTAAGAGTGCTTGCCTCCCATGCCCAAGGACCCAGGTTCGATTCCTGGTGCCTGCCCACGTTAAAAAAAAAGAATGAAGAAAAGTGAACAGAACCTAAGGAACCCATGGGACACCATCAAGAGTATCAATATGCATGCATTGGGAGTCCCAGAAGGAGAAGAAAGAAAGACAGGGGCAGAGAGAATATTTAAAAAAAAAAAAATGACTGAAAATGTCCCAAATTTACAAAAGATATAAACATACACATCCAAGACACTCAATGAATTCCAAACAGGGTTGTGCTGGTTTGAAGCTATTATGTACCCAGAAAAGCCATGTCCTTTAATCCTCATTAAATACTGCTGGGTGGAATCTTTTTTATAGTTTCCATGGAGATGTGACCCACTCAATTGTGGGTGGTAACTTTTGATTAGATGGTTTCCATGGACATGTGTTTCCACCCATTCAAGGTGGGGTTGCTTACTGGATCCCTTTAAAAGGAACCATTTTGGAAAAAGCTTTAGAGCCATGAGAGCTACAAGAGCCACCAGAACTGACAGAGCCAGCAGCACAGACAGAGCCCCGGAGAGCCACTGGAGAGAAGGCTAGCAGATCTCGCCATGTGCCTCCCCAGCTGAGAGAGAAACCCTGAATGTCATCAACCTTCCTGAACCAATGTATCTTTCCCTGGGTGCCTTAGGTTGGACATTTTTATAGCTTTGCTTTAAATTGGACATTTTCATAGCCTGAGAAATGTGGAAGTTTCACATTTCAACTTAAATTCCCCCTTGTAAAAGCATTCCATTTTTGGTATATTGCACTCTGGCAGCTTCAGCAAACTAAAACAAGGGTAAACTCCCCACCGTGATATACTGCAGTGATATATTGCACACTGCCAAATGCCAAAGATAAAGAGAGAATTCTGACACTGCAAGAGAGAAGCAACATGTCACATACAAGAGATTTCAATAAGATTAAGTGCCGATTGTTCATCAGAATCCATGGAGGCAGGAAGGCAGTGGGATGACATACTTAAAGTTCTAAAAAACAAACAAACAAAAAAAAAAAATTGACAACAGAGAATTCTACATCCAACAAAACTGTCTCTCAAAAATGAGGCAGGAATTAAGACATTCCCAGATAAACAAAATTTGAGGGAGTTCATCACCACTAGGTCAGTCCTACAAGAGACACTGAAGAGAGTTCTCCAGGCTGAAAGGAAAGGACAATAGACAATAGATGGAAGTCACACGAAGAAACAAGGCTCTCAAGTAAGGATGAGAACAAGGGTAGATATAAAAACTGATATTATTGTATTTTTAGTCAGTAACTCCACCTTTTACTTTGTGCAAGATCTAAAAGGAAAAAACAAAATGTAATGAGAAATCAGTGGTTTTGGACTCCTAATGTATAACCATGTAATTTGTGACAAGAACTACACAGGGGTAGGAGAAGGGAGAGTTATAGGAATATAGTTTGTGTATGCCACTAAGTTAATTTGGTATCAAACAAATGAGATTGTTATAGATTTAGGATGCCAAATTTATGTCCCATGATAATCACAAAGAAAGTTTTAGAGAATACACAAGCTCATAAAGTACAGGTTGCCAAGGGCACGGGGCAGGAGGAATGGGGAGTTAATGCAAAATGCGTGAAGGGTTTCATTTGGGGAAATGGGAGAGATTTTGTGATAGAATGAGGGTGTCACAATTTTGTGAAGGCGATTAATCCTGCTGAATGGTATTCTTGGGAGTGGTTGGGACGGGAAAGTTTAAGTTGTGTATATGTTCCCACCATAAGAAAGGAAAAAGAGCATCTAAAGAGACAATGACAAAGACAAGGCAAAACATGATCCTGGACAGGATCTAACAAGGGAAGAAAGAAGTCTTAAAGGACATTATTGGGACATATGAAAAAATTGGAATATGGACTGTAAGCTTCATATCAATGTTAAATTTCTAGAACTTAACCACACTTAAGGTGAATACATAAGTGAATATCCTTATTCTCAGGAAATATATTTGGAATTACTAAATGTTCAAGGAGTATGATCTGTGCACGTTACACTCAAGGGTTCAGAAAAATACATTGATAAATAGACAGATACACAGATGGATTGATAGAAAGATGGATAAATGGTTAGACTGATATGGCAGATGGGGCAAAATGTTAAAATTGGTGGATGTAGGTATCTGGGGAGACAGGGTTATGTTGGAGTTCTCTGTTTGGGGTTTATATAATTTCTACATCTGTCCTGCAAATTTGAAAGTATTTAAAATTAAAA
This sequence comes from Tamandua tetradactyla, assembly GCF_023851605.1. Taxonomy (NCBI): domain Eukaryota; kingdom Metazoa; phylum Chordata; class Mammalia; order Pilosa; family Myrmecophagidae; genus Tamandua; species Tamandua tetradactyla. Next base: position 129,268,990 of record NC_135329.1, on the reverse strand, counting down.
AAAACCACGTTTTTTAAAAAATTCACATAGGCGAGATAACCTGGCTCCTGCCTCTGTTTCCACTCTGGTTTTAAAATTGCCTTACAGTCTCAGCATATGAAAATCCAGAAGAAACAATTATGGTCACTATTTCCTCACAGCATCCAATTACAGAATGAAAATTGAAATCTGGACTTACTGATTATTTTGCAAAATTTCAAATCTATTTCACTAGTGATTCAAACAGAAAGCTTCCCCACCACGGTGAGAATCCTTTCCTAAGAGCATGATTGAGTGCTGGGCACATTTGAATCACCTTCAAATCTAGTCATCGTCCATTACATTCATTGGTCAACAGCAGCCTAGGCTCAGCTTTCCGTTTCTGGAGTTTGGCAAACATGGCAGTGTCTTGCTTGTTTGTTGGGCATGGGAATGCCAGCCTCACAGGGACCCGCCTGAATAGCATCTGCCTCTCCATTTAACTCTGATTCTGTGCTTCATCTTCTCATAGATTTATTTTGCCTGGGCATCTTTGCCGAATGAGTAGGAAATGTTTGAGTGGGACTGTAGACCGTGTTTCCCTGCTCAAGACCTCTCCAGAGAGTTCAAAAGTACAATACTCTACAATAATGACCTGCTGATTTAGCAGGGTCAGTGGCTACTGTATAAGTCCTAGGTTGTGCACTGTTCTGAGGAGCTGGATGATGTCTGTAAAAAAGTTCTAAATATGAGCCATCAAAAGGCCATGGTATATGTACCGTGGAGATAGATTGAGAGATATGTTGATGCTTTTTGTCTGTGTGTACAGCTTTTCTAATTAAAGTCTTAGCATATCCCTCTAATATGTTAGATCAGAGGATTTTTACACTAGTTTTTTCTTTTTTATCTATAGTGATAATTTATAGCCTCATAGATGAGCCTGTTTTGTGCTCATTAGACCATATATTCATACAAATATTGAAATAGAATATTCTCAGATGACTAATTCAGAGACCAAGGAGCTCCAATGTGGATGGTAGATAAGGATCCATAAAAGTAAAGTAAAAGTGAATATCCAAGAGTTGTGTAAAAATATCTTGGGAAGGGGTAACTCGGGAGCTCCATTTTGTAGATGTCCTGTAACATAAAGAAGTAGAGGGCACGGAAGGCCTACTCAGGGGCAGGGCTGGCTGCAGGAGGGTCAGATCTGTAGGGCGGCAGAGTTCTCTCCAGAAGATACCATGGTCTGGTGCCTGCAGTGTTGGCAGTTGGTGGGGGCAGCAGTGAGCTCTAGGGCAGTGCTCAAGGATGCAGCAGGAGCGCTTCCCCCGAGCAAGTCTGTGCTGTGATTTGGTATCGCTGCATGGTTCTTCAGCTATCCTGGCAATTCTGGATGTGCTATCACCTATCCTTTTGATAATTTCCTTTCCTTTAAATCAGCCAGAGTCAGTTTCTTGTCACTTGGACCAAAGGGCCCTGACTGATTTTGTCACTCTGGTGGGGAATACAGAATTTGAACCCAGACAGTTGGAATATACAGCCTTTATCCTTTTTAAAAAATATATTTTAAAAATTGCAACGAGCCTTTCCGATCCGCCATCTGCGGTGGAGCTGCCGCCAAGATGCAGATTTTCGTAAAAATCCTGACAGGAAAGACTATTACTCTTGAGGTTGAACCCTCGGATACAATAGAAAATGTGAAAGCTAAGATCCAGGATAAGGAAGGAATTCCTCCTATCAGCAGCGACTGATTTTTGCTGGCAAGCAACTGGAAGATGGACGTACCTTGTCTGACTACAATATTCAAAAGGAATCCACTCTTCATCTTGTATTGAGACTTCGTGGTGGTGCTAAGAAAAGGAAGAAGTCTTACACTACTCCCAAGAAGAATAAGCATAAGAGAAAGAAGGTTAAGCTAGCTGTCCTGAAATACTATAAGGTGGATGAGAATGACAAAATTAGTCGGCTTCGTCGAGAATGCCCTTCAGATGAATGTGGTGCTGGAGTTTTTATGGCCAGCCACTTCGACCGACATTACTGTGGCAAGTGTTGTCTGACTTACTGCTTCAACAAACCAGAAGACAAGTAGTTGTTTGTGGATTAATAAAAAACATGAACTAACATTTAAAAAAAAAAAATTGCAACGAATATATATACTTGCCATTTTAACCATTTTTAAAAATGTACAATTCAGTGGTGGTAATTGCATTCACAATGTTGGGCCACCACCATTATCCATTTCCCCCCCAAATTTTATCATCTCAAACAGAAACTCTGTACCTATGAAGCAATAAGTCCCCATGCCCGACCCCCACCCCAGGTCCTGATAATCTCTGATCTACTTTCTGTCTTTATGAATTTGTCTGTTCTAAGAATTTTATGTAAGTAGAATCATACAATATACAATATTCTGGGCAATATGTAATCATACAACGTCCTGGGCAAATCAAGATGAAATGGCCTTCTTATTTTTATATATTACTGAGATTTTAGGCCTTTTTCCTTTTACTGTAGAGGCTAATGGAGTCTTCTGGAAATTATATGTGTAGTTTAAATCCCAGAGCTAAGGGTCAGACTTACTTAATCCAATTCCATTCCCAAAGTAAAGTCAATAAAGTCCATTCTGCCCTCTAGTTTCTCTGTCAGCAAAGATTAAAACCCAAGAGGAGGTAATTTTCTGGAAGAATAATGCCTGCCTATCTTTAAGCTCATATGCAGAACTGTTCTAGATCATGTTCACCAGGAACAGCACATTTTAAGAAAACATAAAGCAAATAAGCACAGAATTGATAATTGAGGATGTACCTAAGAGAAGAGTAAATGGTTTCATGGACATCCATAGAGCAGGAGCATATGGAGAGCAATTTTTCACTGAGCTGTGGTAGAATTCTCCTTGAGAAGAGTATTGCATTTTTTAGGAAAAAATACATTTCATAAGCAAGTAGAAGGGTGAGGTCCCAAGGGGCAAAGTCAGGCAACAAGATAAACTGCCTTCCAAAGAGAGTATTGTCAGTTGTCAGGCCTTTGCTTTAGCATTTTGTAGATTTGGCTTCTGCAGGCCTGGGCAATGCAAGCACAGGCTGAAAGCTAGGGCAGAACTCAAGTCTACACAGAAAAGGTATTAGGGAGTAGGGAAGAATGAAGGAGGGAGAAATCAGGAAGGCTGCAAGCTGTGTGGGGAACACTTGGAGAGAAAAATATTCCCTACAACAATCCTGTTGGGAGCAAGGCCAAAGAGGGCCTTTAGGAGAAGAGAAATACCTAATGGATTGCTCAATTTGATTCCTCTCTGTGACCCACAAAGCTTCAGTAAAGATCAGAAGAAATAGGTCAAAATGTTTGGTATACGGGGTTCTTGTTTGACAGGAGACCCAGATGTAGTTAGTACACTTGAATGAAGGGACAGCTGACCTGTGGCTACCTTTTCTGAAAGAAACGTGCATATATCACATCTTACTGGGGAACCAGGATAGGAAGGGGAAAAGAGATAGGAGTGAATTCAGGAGACTATATCTGGGAGTGCTGAAATTGATGAAATAAGGTAAAAATACAGGGAGAGAAATGAGGGTTAGAATTCCAGAGAGAAACAGGGAGCTCTGCAAGATTCCAGTTCAAGTACAGACACTGGATGACAAAGGATGATGAGAAAAGGGAAGAGTTACCCAAATGTCCCTTCATCACTGAAGACCTGAAGTGCTCACTCCACAGATCCTAGAGAAACACGGTCAAGAGGCCCAGCCGAGCAAGCAATTTAGGTCACCTGTGGACAAATTTCCATGATATTGTTGAAGATGACACCACCGAGCAGCTAGGCTCTTTTCCTCCATCTGTTTTTATTTTTCTTTCTCCATTTATGCCAAGTAGATTGACGAGGTGGATTTACGAGGTGGGAAATGGCAAGCTTGAGACTTTTCTTCTACTCCTACTTCTTCCTCTAGTTACTTCCAACTTCTACCCAACCTGAAGGGCAGAAGCCCAGCATTTTTTAAAATTAAGATTCTTCTTAATATCAAAAACATCCAGGAAAATGACATATATTTCCACTGGTTAAAATATATGTAATGTCAAAAATACCGCTGCTGCAATAATGCTTGGATTGGATATTTATATTAATTTGACAGCATCTGTATAGAATTGAAAAGAAAAAGAGTAATACAAGTGTTTGTTAGGATTAGGCCTGGCTGTGACAGAGATCCAAAAAACAGACTTAAACAACTAGAAATTTATTTCTCTATCACAAAGAAGTCCAATGTGGGGGCTCCTCAGTCACCGGCTACCCAGGCTACTTCCAGCTTTGGACTTCACAGTAACTGAGTTGTGGCTTTTGTCCTCATGGTCCAGGACAGCGATTCATCCAACACTTCCACATCCCAAGCAGAAGAATCGAAGAAAGAGGTAAAGAAGAAGTGAAGGGCACAGGTCTCCGCTGTCTCCTAAGGAAATTTCTGGAAGCTCCCATGTAGCATTTCCTTTTATAACCCACTGGCCAGAATGTAGGCACATGGCCACATCGAGCTGCAAGGAGACTGGGAAATGAAGCCCTTATTCCTGACTCCGCATGCTCAGATAAAATATAGGCATTTTAGAAGGGCAAAATATATATTAGTATAACTAACACTTTCTGCCCCCAAATATGTGTGATTAGCCCGCAGTCATATAGCTCGTTAGCGCAGTCAGGACTAGATAAAACCCAGTTCTTCTGGGTTTCCTGTTGCCCGGAATCATTTTTATTCTAGCTTCTTCTCTAGTCTACTGAATAGCTACACATATCTCTTCTCTGGACATATACCTCTCTGGCCACCAAGGATTTCATACATTGCCATTTGCCATCATATGTGTGATATTCTGGTAACGTGCGTGAGGCTTCTTGCCACACCTTCTGACACACAGCAGAATATTCTCAGTCTACAATAGATGAGGGATTTGAGGCTTAGGATGGTTCCTTGTGTGTCTAAGAAGTACAGAAGGAGACAGATAAAAATTTTTAGTTCATGGAGGAATTCGCAAGACAATCAGGAGAAGCTGCATTTCGCAAAAACTGAGATGAGACACTTGGGGGTATGTAAAAGGTGAAATATGTGAATAATAAAGGAAGGCTTAGTGCCTGGGTGATTTCTTGTGTAATATACTTTCAGAAGGTGAAAAAAATATTACTACTTTGTACACAGCTCAAGACTAAAAACAGGAGCTTTATCATTTAAACCGGGCATAATAACCATGGCTTCCAATTTCCTTTTCCTTTTCCTCTGTGAACTATTGTGAACCAGCAGGTAAAATTGGGGCACCTACAGTTGCAGACAGTTGACACTTACTTTACTTAACACCATTTTTGAAATCCCAAAATGAGAATTTAAAACCATATATCTTCTAAGCCCTTTTATGAGACCAGTCCCTCATTTTAGATCACAAGAGGATTTGCAGATAATATTGCCTTATATGATTTATCCTTATTTATATTGAGAATTATTAATATGTAATAAAGTATTATTAATATAATACTGAAGCCTTGTATACCTTTCTTCAGGGACAAGAAGGAACCTTTTTTTTTTTTTTTTTTTTGCACGGGCAGGCACCGGGTCTCTGGCATGGCAGGCGAGAGTTCTGCCACTGAGCCACCGTTGTACCACCTGGGTTGGAACCAACTTTTAACTCAACTGTGAAATCTCTTTTGGCTGGATGACTGCTCCAACCTGGTGAAGCAAGGGTATCAGTCAGGGTTTAAACAGGGAAGTGGAACTACTATGAGTATTATGGAGCAAGGGATTCATCACACAATTGTGTGAGAAGCTGAGGAACTAAGGGTCCAAAAGGAGGAGTTGTAAGATCAGAGGAAAGTTTCCAATCTGCTTCCTTAAAGGGCTATTGTGGGTGGGCATTTAGGACTTGCAAAGGAATTTGCAAAACGAGATGCACCCACTTACCAGAACTGGACCAAGGGTTCTTGTTGCAGATTTTCATCATTGCACAGCTACCGCTTCTGCAGGGCTGTAGCCAAGCATCTGGTGATGGGCCTTGGGATGCTATTGGTCAGTAGCATTGCAGTTGGAAAGAGCTAGATATAGACCAGGAGAAAGCAAGCGTAACTCAGAACCTGCTGGCATCTCTTTGTCTGTCATTTCACCTAACCACTGCCATCTTCACACAATAATGGCTACTGATTCACTGCTGCCTTCCAAATTTTGTACAGATTCTTCTTTTGGCCAACTCTATCTCAGAACCATAGAGAGAAGGGGATTCCAGAAAATGTAGTTCCAGCTAGCCCAAGTTGACACAGTACACATTCCTACAGCAAAATAGTCAGGAAAAGGAAAATAAAGTTTGTGCATTAAAGAAAATTCTAATAGTACCTAGTCCCTAGTCCACCTGGTTCATATATTTCCAAGTACAAAAATGAGAAAGTTATAGGTAATTAAACAGTTACAAAGTATGACATGCTGTTCACATTTTATGAATGTACAACAGCTATAAAATTTTGCCCTTATAATTCCCATTATGATATGGCTTGGGTTTCCAGTGGCTTGCAGGAGAAAAATGTTCAGGAGAATTAATTGAAAACACTGAATGTTTTCTTGTGTTTGGCAGAGTGTCAAGAACAGGGGAGGCTGTACTCTGTGAACCACAAGGAACCTCATGCCATTTTCAAAGGTAACTTTTCTCAGGAACAATCCCAGTAATAGTTTAACACTTTGTGCTTATTAATGCTCATTACAGATGATTTCCCTTAGCTCCATTAAGCTTTAATCTCAGCTGTTTTCTGGCACATTAACAATATGGCAGACCACCAAAAGAAGGCTAGTCATGGACTTAATGCTACTCAGAAAATAATTTGGCCAGCGAATTGGGTAGAGCAGGAACTCATTCCACTCAGAAGTTTCTCGTGGGAAGTAGAATCCCAAGTGTGGACAACCTTTACAGATAGAGGCCTCAGAGGAGCATTAGGTTAAAAACCTCCAAAAAAGAGGCCTCTTTTCCTTCTTTTTCAGGGAATTCAAATATGGGAGAGCATACCGGAGAGTCTTGGTCCCTCCCAGGCTCAGACCAGGTGGAGAGGCCCTGACTGATGGGCACCCCTTCTTCCATATCCTTCCATTAGCTGCATTCAGGACTGGCCCAGGGCCAAACCCTGGAGGAGGACGACTTCCTTTCTGCTTCCTCTCCTTCCATTCCCTTTTGCCTCTTAGACACTCCCTCCCCTGGTACTAGGTGTCCTCAAGAAACTTTTCATTGCTCAAAGTCACCAATATTGTTTGCTCATGAGGCCAGCTTTGATTGACCAATGTCTTATGCTTCAGGCTTTCCATTTTCTCTGCCCCCATAAAAATGTACCAGTACAGTATCCCTCTGAGACCTTCCATTAGCTAATGTCACAATAGCTGCTAATGGATCCAATGAGACTCAGTCAACAAGAGTCTCTTCATGATAGCAATTTCAGTACCAACGCAATCTGACGGGAAGATAATTTGGACAACACTTTGGCAATATCCAATTCCTACTCCACCCACATATAGGGTAAATTACAGACATAATTGTCTTTGGTTAATTATTAATGTAATTCATGGTTTACTGATTGCTAAATTCAAGCTCATAAGTACTTTGCATCTATTTGTTGCTTGATAAGTGCTTTTCAGCTGAACTAGTCTTTTTTTTATTAATTAAAAAAATTTAACAAACCAAATAAAACATTAACGTATATAATCAGTAACTCACAATATCATCACTTAGTTGCATATTCATCATTTCTTAGAACATTTGCATCAATTCAGAAAAAGAAATAAAATGAAAACAGTAAAGAAAAAAAAATTATACCTACCATACCCCTTCCCCCTCGCTTTCATTGATCTCTAGCATTTCAAACTAAATTTATTTTAGCATTTGTTCCCCCTATTATTTATTTTTATTCCATATGTTCTACTCGTTTGTTGACAAGGTAAATATAAGGAGCATCAGACACAAGGTTTTCACAATCACACAGTCACATTGTGAAAGCTTTATCATTATTCAGTCATCCTCAAGAAACATGGCTACTGGAACACAGCTCTACATTTTCAGGCAGTTCCCTCCAGCCTCTCCATTACATCTTGAATAACAAGGTGATATCTACTTAATGCGTAAGAATAACCTCCAGGATAACCTCTCGACTCTGTTTGGAATCTCTCAGCCATTGACATTTTATTTTGTCTCATTTCCCTCTTCCCCCTTTTGGTCGAGAAGGTTTTCTCAATCCCTTGATGCTAAGTCTCAGCTCATTCTAGGGTGAACTAGTCTTTGAATGGTCTTTGTCCAAAGATTTTTACTTTCTAAATTATAGAGAGTAGGTGGGATGCCAATATTCCAAGAAAGAGTGAGCAGTAGCTCCAAAGGTAGAGGAGAAATTATGGACGGCAAGGCTGGGTGTGTGACCAGGGAGGAAGAATTCATAGCAAGGATATCTGAGGCTCTGGGCCAGGTTTATCAGCATACCTGAAGACGCAGCAAGATTTGGGAAGAGAGATGAATCATTATCAGGGTCTATCTTGGAAAAGGGTGTGAAAGGCCAGAAAAAACAATTGACCAAAGCCAACTCAAAACTGGTGTCTGGAAGGGTTCCAAACCATTGTTTGGATCACACCCTCTTTCAGAGGATCCTGAATCTCTCAAATTCCTTTCACAAGATCTGCCAGGTTCTTAGTCCGACAAGGTGCAGGTCCTGCCTGTCTACATCCTAAGAGCTGTAGGACTCTTTTCCCGCAGTGTCTACTGTATGTAGGATGTATTTGGTAATTGACATATGCCACTTTGTATTGAATAATATCTCCCTTTGTCACTGAACTATCAGTTGAGAGCAGGGATTGAGCCTTGGTATCCTGGGGTCAGCTCAGGGTCCCTGCACACAGTAGGAAAAGTGGTGGTTATTGATGGCACTTGGTTAATTGCAAGTAGAGTGAGGAATGAATCAGTTATTTTAATCGGTCACTGCTAACTTTAGGCCACACAAAACTCTCTGAGCCTCAGTTTCTTCATTTGTAAGGTAAAGATCTGAAAATCTTGCCGACCTCCCAGAGTTCCTGTGAAGGTCAAATCAGATAGTGTTTGTAAAAGAGCTTGGTCAACTTTAAAACACTATTAAAATGTTAGATACATTTATGCTTATTTACAGCTAAGCATAGAAATTATTTATCTGCCAAAATATCTTTAGAGTGAGTACGTATTTGAAAAGAATTTTTTGATAAGCCTACTTGGGGAAGATGTTGGGATTCCAAAGACTCCAGAGTTTCAGAGAAGGGAGTGAAAATACTCTGCTAGAAATAAGTTGAGTTTTTTCTGTGTGCTTGCTTGTTTTCTGCTCTTCAGAAGGAAGGAAAGAAGAGTGAAGGCAAGAGAGATGGGGAGAGGAGAGAGTAGAGCCAGCAAGATGATGGGAGACCACTATTTCCACATTCTGACCCTTGTCTGTGTCCCCCACTCCCCATTTTCAGTGAAATTGACTGCCAGCTTGACAATGCAGGGCGGAACAGACATGATCCATATGGACGGAAGGGTCACAGGTACAGGGGAATCTCAAGAGTTGTTCCCTTTGGAAATTGCAGAAGTTTTTAGGAAGCATGAAACTCTTTTGGCCATAATTTTGGGTTTGAGGCCACCTAACTAGATCTGAAATGTCAGGGAAGCCCCAATGGATATCTGCATTGCACATACATGTATAATATAAACATGAAGAATTAGTATCTCCAAGCTATATTTCTAAATCCAATGTGGGTCAGACTCTTTCCACTAAGAAATTTTAAAAATACAACTTGGGAAACAAATTCTGTCTTCTTAAGCTGTCATCCTTAGAATGATGTCTTCTAGGATGTAGAAAATGAGTCTTTTATTTTGTAAAGATATGTTGGCATGCGTAAGGAGTTTTAGATGAGGATACTGCTGTGTGTCGGTGCAGCTAGAAGTCAGGATGGAGCTGTAGGGTGAGAATGTGGAGGGACAACGATACTCTAGAGGGATGACGGTAGCAGACTCGCCCTTTGATGGGGAAGCGGAAGGTGGTAGTAACGAGGAATGGGGCGGGTAGAGCAAAAGCTTCTCATGCTTTTCTCCCTGACAGTTTCCCTCTGCCTGGGGTGGGTAGGGTTTTTGCAGCAGAGCTGTTAGCATTGTGGATAGGAGATAAAGCAAGCACCTTTCCTCTGCCTATCAGAAATGTCCATATTTTCAACTTTCTGATATTTAATGAGCATCAAACATCTAATGTCGGTTTCCAAATTGATTTTTATATTTAATTTTACTTAGTTTCTTATTTAAATTCCCTAAATGGGAATCTATTGCCTCTGCGTTAATAGCTCTCAATCAGTTACTCCTGATTCTTCATTGTTTCTTCTGATTTTTCTGAGGTGGTCCTCAGGAATGATGCTTCTGATGGACCTTTCCCAGGATGGCAGAGGTTTTACCTCAAGCGGTCAGGAAGGTGCTGGGAAAGAAGGCAGCCCAGACGTGCATCCACCTGCCTTAACCCCAGGAACAAGTCAGCTTTAGACCTGATCATCGATATGATTATCAATTTCATGTTGGCTTAGATTGGTATGGATGGGCTTGGGTTAGTCTGGGCAAAGAGTGTCCCATTTCCGGTAGGCATGCAGTAAGTAAGCCAGTGCCTGATCTTGTTTCCCAGGTGGATTTGCAGTCGGTAACTCCCACATTGACAGTCACGGTAACTCCCTTATCCGACTTACATTCTCCAGGCGTGTCCTTACCTGACACAGGAGGAGTGGAAGGGAGGAGAGAGGAGAGGGAGACCGAGAAAGAGGGCCTCTGAAGTCAGGAAGCCGCCTCCTTGTTCAGTCAGTCATTAGAAACTTGTACTGGCTTGGTTCAGAGGCACCTACTTGAAACCATATGTTCAGAGATTCCCATTTACATACAGACCTTGGAATCTAAACACTGGGCAGTCTTTTTATGATTGGTTAAAATGCTCAACAGTTTTTAAAAAATAATTTGTTTGAAAATTAATGCCTCTTGTTAAAAAAAAAAGGAACGATATTGAAGCATAAAAAATAAAATTCCCCATTTCCCCTTTCTCAGCCCAGCTTTCCAGTGCTGAGTGGGATTCTTTTCAGATATATTCTATATGCACACACACATACTTGTATACACTTAAAAAAACCAAATAAGCTATATTACACATACAGCTAAAAAATTTGCTTTAGCATTTATTAATCCATCAACATCTTTCTACATTAATTCAGTGCTTTTAAAAAACTGTGGTAACATATACATAAAATTAAATTTTATTTAACTAAAATAAAATTTGCCATTTAACCATTACAATTCAATAGTATTAATTACCCTTATATTGTTGTGCTATCATCACCACCATCCATTACCAAAACTTTCTGTCACTGCAAAGAGAAACTCTGCACCCCTTAAGCAATAACTCCCCATCTATCCCTTCCCACACCCCACCCAAACCCTGGTAACCTGTAATTTACTTCCTGTGTTATGAATTTGCTTATTCTAGAAATTTCATGTAAGTAGAATCCCACGATATTTGTCATTTGTGCCTGGTTTATTACTAGTTCAGTGCTGTTTAAAAGAAAAAGGTGTAACCAGAAGAAAAGCAATCCGCTACGGCTGGTTTCACGCTGAGAGGAGCTGTGACCTGAGAGCTGAGCTGAGACTGGCAGGTGCAGCCGGCCCTGGGATCTCTGCCGCCTGGGACCCCGCTCGTGTGTGTGCCCCCTGGGGGATCTGTGCACCCTGCCAGTTGCCCTTGCAGGTGTGGGCAGGGAATCCCTAGTAAGGAGAGAGTCAGCGTGTGGCCAGTTGGGCAGGAAAATAAAAAGACCTGAAGGCCTCCTGGCTCAGTGGTCATCCTGGGTTTGGTAGAACTACGTCAAATGTCTTGTTTAGCCCTTGCTGAAGTCATTTCTCCTATGGATCGTCCAGCATCAGCTCCCACAGCTCATGGTTTGTCCGGGGCACAGACGTGCTAAGGGGGTCAAGTTGCTGGAGTCTTGATCTTTTAATCTCCACCTGCAGTGCTGAGGAATTTTGCCACTTTTATTTTGTGTGTGCTTGTGGGAATGGGCAGGAAAGGGAGTGAGGGGTCTCGGAGGGGAGATTTGTTTATATGATTATAAAGGCACTTGACTATGATGTCTTCCTTTAGAGTCATAGTTTGAACTATTTTCTGCATTTCAGAGGTTGATTTTCTCACTTAACACCATTTCTGATGACTATTCATGGCGTCATATCTTTTGCTTTGACCCCTCTCTTTAACTCCTGATCTGTTGGGCCAACTTCCTTCTAGACAGGTCCCCCTGTATTCCCAGGTGCCTCAAATCTGACATGATCAAATGTGAGGCTGTTCCTTTACTTACAAATCTGCACCTATGTATCCATCTGGTCACCCAAGCTAGAAAGTGCTAAGTCATTCTTAATTCTTTTCTTTCCTTCCTATCCGTCCAATGAGTCCTACTGAATCTGGTTCAAAAATTTCTTTCAGAATTGGTCCTTTCTTTCTATCCTCACTGCTACTGCCTCAAATGAGACTATCACTGACTTCCAATTCAATAAATATGCATTAATACTACCAGGTGCTACAGACATTCCTGCTACTCAGGAGTTCATAGTTTAATGATCCCATTTAGCCTCTCCTGACATCTTAGTAAAATACAGATCTGGCTCATAACTCTTCTCTGCTTAAAACCCCACATTACCCACTTTCGTTCTAAGGATTAACTCCTTGGCTTGGCGGAATTCTTTTCACATGATCATGTCAGCCAACTTCTGCAGCATGGCCACCCACCGCTCCCCTCTGCCACACTGCCCGCCCTTTGCACCTCCAGGCTTCAGCCCATCCATTATTTCACCCTTCCATGCTTTCACACATGCTCCTTCAGCTGGCAACACCATTCTCCACAATCAAACTCCTGGGAAATCTTCACTTTAAATAGTCCTGCTCAAGCACCAACTCTTTTGTCAAAAATTTGCCTTTTCCTTCCTCTGTATCGCCGTGATGCTGTGTTCATAGATCCATTCCGGCATTCACCGGGTCCTACTGTGTGTTGTGATTGTTCACAGTTTTGACCCCTAACTAGCCCCCAGGTCCCAGACTGTCAGCATCTGAATGTGCCACCTTCGCCTCATGTCTTCTTCATCCTGGTATCCCTGGCTCTCGGCTGGATGCTTGGCACATAGTGCTAAGATATAGGGGTACCAGATTGTTCAACCTCTGGACTTAATATTGCTTTACAGCAAACTCAAAATGTGAGGAAATCTGTACTAATACTTGTACATACTGGTTGCAAGTGGCAGAAACCCATCTCCAACTAGCTTAAGCTCACATTGGTTGATACAACTGATAAATCCAAGGGTACAGCTGGATTTGGGGGTCTCCAGCAACACCGGCAGGGCTCGCGCTCACCATCTCTCCTAGCTGCTTTTCTTTGCAGGTTGGTCTCATTTATGTGGACGAGGATTCGAGGGAACAAGAAAGGGCTGGGGGCCATAGAAGAGGCAGCTGCAGGGTCCAGGGAGGGGCCAGGAGGCCTGGGCCCAGAGGAAGCCCCACATTTAGTGACCAACTCCTTCCAGGGCTCCTCGTGGCCAACACAAGGGCAAGAGATTCTTTACACTAGGAGGTAGACTTGCAGTGCAGTTGTTAGGATGGAAGGAGGAGACACACGCTGCCCTGCGGTGACTCTTCCCCCTTTCTTCCCTCTCTACTGTGTGCCAGGCAAGTGCATCCTCTGGGGAGTTTCCTCCTATGTATGCACACACCCCACCTCCCTACATGGCGTTTCTTGAGTAAAAATGTCATTAATAAAACCCTGCTTTGATGGTGGTACACAAACCACAGCCAGTAGAACCTGCTTGACCAGCCCTACAGAGAAAAACCTCAGGCATGGCCAGGTCCCCTGTCATCTAAGTTAGCATGGAAGAAACCCAAGTGCCACTCGGTGTCTTCCTCCTGCCAGTTGTGCCTGTTAAAATCTCCCCTTGTCCCCTCTTACCCCTTCCTCCTGGTACAGCCATCCCAGTACAGCTGTCCTATAGCCTCTTCTCCTCTAAGCAATGAGGTTGCTAAGTACAACCTTGTTGAGAACAGACCTAAGCCAATTGAGTCAGGCAGCTGAGTCATGTACAAGTTTTCAGTTATTTTTCGTAGACAATCATGACAGCCAATCTGTTTGAAGGGTGAGCATTTTAGCTACTGCTGCACAACTTCAGTTCTAGGCTGTAATGCATGGGTCCTTTCTTAAGCTGGGATCTGTGAAATACATCCTCGTTTTTGTTGACCACTAACTGCCATTCACATTTCCTTCAATCACAAATGCAGGCAGCATTTTCAGCAGTAGAAATCAGGGATATTTTTATACAAACTTAGAGTTATTGCAGATATCTCAAAATATCATACATACTTGTCACTACTGCATAATGGTTAGACGTGTCACTAGCTCTTTTTTTAATTGCACATGTTAATAAAGAAGCATATGGGGTCCATAGAATAATAAAGGTTAAGAATCTCTGCCCTAGAGTGTAACTTAAAGTAACATGGTTTGAGTAGGCTTCTTGCAAAGATGAGTGCAGCATTGCTCTACTGAGAAGAACTCTCAATAGAGTTAGATTTGATTATTCATTTATCCAAGTGTTGATTGGAGATAGATGTAGAACTGATAGTTTCTGAGAAAGATCTTGGCCTTGACATTGGATGAGGCTGTAGTGCAGGGGTGCTCCCCTGGGTGGGCCAATTCCTACTTTCACCTTGAAGGATGTCTAAGCATTTGGAATTGCTGACAACTTGATATAGACTTATTTAAAATGTAAGTGTGAACTATTTGTCACCTAACTCTCTACTCTTTGGTAGAGTCCTCTCCAATTCTGACGTGTGTCCCAACACGCAGCACATGAGATGACTCACAGCAACCCCAAAGATGCCATCTGTGCTGTTCATTGTGTTTCACACATGATGCCCTCCTCTAGGCCATCTCTCAAGATCCCACTTGTCCTTCTGTTCTGAGTTACCTTTTGGCTGAAGCTTTATTTTTATTTTTTTGTTTGTTTGTTTTTTTTTTTTTTTTACATGGGCAGGCACTGGGAATTGAACCCGGGTCCTCTGGCATGGCAGGCAAGCATTCTTGCCTGCTGAGCCACCGTGGCCCACCCTGAAGCTTTATTTTTAAATCCCTTTAATATCTCCCTTCCTTTTGTGCCCACCCTGGACTCTTCACCTGCAACTAATCCATCCTGCAACACTGCCTTTATCATACTGTAATTCTCTGTTCACCTGTTTATTTCCCTTCTTGACTTGGGATTTCCAGGCTGGGGTTGCTTGAGGGCAGAAGTCCCCTGATGCCTGTAAAACAACCCTGCTCCCTTCACAAGTGAGCAATAGATAGGTGTCTATCAAACAACTAATAGGAGGGTACATGGGCTCCCCCTTGTGGTGAATAGGAATAAGCCCCCATATTCTTTCACCTTCCCTGTGACACCAGCAGCACACCCTTTACTGACTTCATCAGGATGAAACGAAGGCAAACAAAACACCAGATTGGCAAGCGTGCTGTGCTCTCTGTAGATGAGAGACTGTGCAAATCCAAGTCCTTCTTTTATTGGAGGAATAAAGTAAATGACTCCAAATTGTCCTCTATCTTGTCTGCAAAAGTCATTGCAGATTGTAGAAATGGTGTTGGGGGGCATTTGAATGAATCATCACTCAATAAATGTAAGATTTGTGGGGCAACTGTGGCTCTGGTGGGCAGCAGTCTAGACAAGCCATGAGGCGAGTGTACATCCTTGCATGACTTAGCCTTCCCTTTTCTGATGCTGACTTTCACCGTAAATTTGGAGAATATGGATTCTTCCCCCTAATTCTCATGGAATAACATTCACCCACTTCCCATTTACATGCCCAATAGGTGCCAGGTCCCAGGAATGCAAATATAAATAACATCTCATCCATCCTGCTCTCAACATGTCCACATATAAGATGATATGCTGTAAAGCTACATGTCTGGATTATTTTGGAGGAAAGAAGTCTCAATGGAGAGAAATATAAAATTTGTTTCTACATACATCTGAGAGATGGGGGAAGAGTAGTTATATGCATTTTACATGGGTTTTGTTTGGTCAGTTGCATCCCATCCTCAGACGAAGGGTTAAATATTTTTCAGATGTGTTGGCGGTTTTAAGGCTGTTGTAACACTGACTTTTCTAGCACTGCTAGGATGGCAATAGATTAGGTTAGGTCAGAGAAAAGTATTTGACTATGAGTTTTTCATGGCTAAAGTTATTTCACAAGAGAAAACAAGATGGGCTTTCTATATGAGAGAGGCAGTGTAGGACGTGAGAAGAAAGTGGGATTGGAAATTAAAGCCTTAGGTTTGAGTCCTAGATCTACTCACTTGTCATATCCTAACAGAGTAGCTTCAGAAACTCAGGTTTAGAAATTCTAGTTTCTGATCTGTGCCTGTCTTCCCTGTCTTCCCACACCTTAGGAAATTCAAATAAATCTGGAGGAACCTCAGCAGCTTCAAGATCACAGACTATGCCTGCACTCAAATGTCAAATTCTTCATTTGATATGGATGATTGGCATGGACCATTATTTTTATGTGAAATTTGGTATTTTCAGGGTGGAGCTGCTATCAAATTTGGTTGTTGCTGAAAAGTCAACCCTAACCACCTATTTTAACTAAATTTATTCCTGTGTGCCTGTGCTGGCTAGATTCACCTCCTCCATAGAGACCAGGTGAAACTCAGCGCAATCCCCATAATGGCCTCATCCCTTTCCATGATTTTTGTAAGTTCCTGTGGCTTACTTCTTTTATGCTTCTCCAGGAGCCCCACTCCTTGTTCACGTGCTATAGTCACCCTTTCAATCTGATGCTGAAGTCAGCTTCTCTTTGAGGTGCCCAATGGACCCCTCACACATTAACGGGCTGGAGAAACTTCCAAAGGCTGAAGGCTCATGGGATGGGCAGCGCCAGAAGGGCTCACATATTGAGGAGCTGGCCGCCTTCCCTCATCTGGCTTTCTCACTTTTTCATCCTTCCTCTTCTTATATCTTTACTTGGGCAGCAATTAAAAAATATATCCACCCCCACCCCCACCCAATTCTAGCTAGAACCATTCTGTTCACATAAGCCTTGGCTTCTTAGCCAATATTTCCTGATCAGAAAAAGCCCTTCCTTCCCAGAAGGAATTCTGGTGAGTGGATCTTGTCCAGCTCAGCACCCTCTCTTTGGGAACCTACCCCAGCATTAGGGGGTTCAGTGCTGGCAGGCCAATTCTGGCATAATTTTAAGTTAAACCTGCCAGAATTTAGGGAGAGTTCAGATGTCCATTTGAATATCCATCGCCTGTATTTGGTATCCTAAGTAAAACTCTAAAGCAGGTGGCTTTCTGCTATTTAAGTTTACTGTCTATGTGTTCTCAGGCGTTCTGTCATTCTCTCTCCCCCACTCTCTCTGCCGGTTCCTCCTGCTGATTTTCTGCATAAATGACCATCTGGCCTGGACTTCCTGCAGATGACCACTAGAGGGCACATGCCTTCCAGCTCTCAAGGCTCTCATCGCAGTCAATTCCTGGGGCTTTACTGCAGAAAGGACAGTTTTTGTTTGTTTGTTTGGTTTTTTCCCTCAGAAACAGGAGGAAAGCACTTGAAATTCCCAGGATGCAGCTAAGGCATTTTCTATGGCATTCATCTGTGAAATGCTGGCTCTAAGAAGCATTCCGGCGGCTGGAGGCAAGACTGCATTCTCTGCTCTAGTCATTCATTCCCACCAGGGCAGGAGAAAATGCGTTGCAGAGAGCTGCACGAATGAGTTTTGTTCTTTCTAAGATTGCCATGCGAATAGGCTTATAGGTTACACATGCCTGTGAAGACCTCGTGGTCTAGTGAAAATACCATGCTTAGGAATTAGCCAGATCTGGGTTTTGCTTCCTATGTCCAGGCTTCCTGCCAGTGTGGCAAACTAGCATGGGCTGCTGGCTCCCTTCCCCAAGTCAATCCTGGAGAAATCCCAGTATTCACGGGATGAGGAGGGGGTGGAGATCAAGGAAAGTATATTGTGGGTGCTGTACCCTACCTGGGGGTGGGGTGGGGATGTAAGAGGGAGATAGAGGTAGTGATGGCATTCAGAAGTGAATAGGGGTAAATAAACATGAGTAAAGGTTGAATGTTAAGAGGGACCAGGGTAAGGTCAAAATGAGAAGGTTTAACTTTTAAACCAGTCTGTGAAAAGTCAATGAAAAGCAGAAATGAAAAAAAAAAAGAAAAGTCCTCTTGTAAAAATGAAAAATATGAGTGAGGATGCTTAAGTAAGTCCTCATCCTACAGTAGTTATTGCCCAGCTCCAGCACTTCCCCACTCCGTGGCACTGGAAGGACACGTGTGCTTCTCTGAGCTTTGGTTTCCTCATCTCTGAAATGGGTCAAATTACTGCAGTCACATGTCAGCTATGAGGATTAAATACATGACATACATTAAAGAGCCCTCTCATGCCTGGCTCGTGGTAGAATGCTCACTTTTCCTGTCTCCTCTCTCTTCTTCCTCATTAGCATACTGAACCTCTAAGCACTCATTCAGCAAATATTTAGAGTGCCTTTATCAATTAGGTTGGATTCAGCTACAAGAGACAGAAAACCTTAGTTAACTGATATTAAACAATAAGGGAAAGGTGCCATTTCATTACAAGAAATCCAGAGATGAGGCAGTTCAGGGTCAGTTCACGGAACGTATTAGCCAAATCACCAAGGACTCCTTTTGAGTTCTTGTCAGACTTTGGCTGTGCTACCTCCAGCAGGTTGGCACTCATGTCACTCTTTTGAATTTTTATGAAACAATTTCCCTCTTTGAAAAGTCACCCTAGCAAACTTTACCTCCATGTCTCACATTTCCATCCTTAAACCAATCCCTGGGGAGGTGAATGGAACTCCTTGATAGGATGGGATCATTCATGGGTTACCTATTGGCATCCCTTAGGCTTCTGGAGTTGTTGATATTAGAACAAAATCAGAGTTCAATTAGGTAAAGAAAAAAAGGAGAAAATGACTAGGAGGTAGGCCACTAAGAGTTTTTCTAGACACTGTGCTTGGAGCTAAGTATACAGTAGTTAGTATGTCGTACGCCATTCCTGGGGAATTTGTAGGATGGAGGGTTACAGCAAACAGGCAGTACCACACAGTGCAAACGTCAGTGCAGGGGAGTCTGTAAGGCATTAACCCATATTTAGGGGTCAGGAGAGACGTATTAGAAGATGTGCTGTTTCACCAAGAGCTGAGGAATTAAGTGGGAGTTTTCCAGAAGATTGGGGGTGAGAGTAGAGTGGAAACAGCCTTCATGAGGTCCTGGGGGTAAGAGCAGATGCAGGCAACTGAAAGAAGTTCACCAGGGGAAGGGAGATGGGATACAGGAGGTCGGGGCAGCCAGCAGGGCTGATCCTGAGGGCCTTGAAAACCATGTGGGGAATTATGGATTCTATTCTGGGAGCAATGAGTCAGTGCTTTTGGTAGAGCAATGCTCTTTAAAATAGAGAAAGTGAAATCAATACAGAGTGTCATGAACAGCATATAAAATATAAAATAACAATGGCTAGTTCTTAAGTGGTGATTACTACATTCAAAGCACTGTTCTGAGGGTTTTACATATTCAGTATTAACTTATTGATCCTCACAGCAACCTACGTGGTTCGTACTATTGTCATCCCAATTTTGCAGATGAGGAAACTGAGGCACAAGGCGGTCTTGCCCAAACCCATGTAGCAAGCAAACGGCGAGCTGGGATTCAAAAACTCAGAGTGTGGCTCCATACTTGTATTCTCAAGTGAATGTATTGCAAATAGTTAAGAAGATTTTGTTGTATACATGTATGCAATGTGAAGGTATGTGTGCTGGGTCATATTGTAAGAGGTATCTCACTAAAGTTAGAAACCCATTGCCTTAAAGAGGTTTAATAGAATCTCAAGATCAATTTGCATTTTAGAAGGAATAAAGAAGCATTCCAAGGTTTCACAATTAGAAGTCAAGAAGTATAAATTCTCTTTTACAGAAGTAATCTGATTGAAGGTCCTAGCTTTGTCAGGATATGGTGAAAGGATTTCTGCAATAGGTAAATGGTCCTGGGACTGCACAGCCTATCAGCTGAGACTGGGTGGGCCCAGGAGGACCTGTTCTATTTGTAATCTTGGTGAAAGATGGTCTATAAAGTTGTGCAGCCTACCACCTTGGGTGGCTATCCTTGGTCTCCTAGGATTCGATTAGATGTGTTCACTGAGGAAGAAGCATAGTTAATGGAGGAAGCAGCAGTAGCAGTCACCCTTCCCAAGCACGCTCCTAAAAAATGGTAACTTTCCAACAGCTCGTAAAGGTGCAAGTTGACATCATTGGCACGAAGACTACGATGACGGTGATGGCAGCACAACATGGAGAATGTAATCATCAGCAATGAAACAGGTTTTTGAATGTAATTAAAAGGGGGAAATTCTGGGTGATATATATGTTTCTAGAATAAAAATTTAAATAAAAAATCCATAAGACTGTACAACACAAACACTGAGCTCTAAGGCAAACTATGAACTCTAATTAATAGTACAATTATACAAATATTCTTTCATCAATTGTACCGAAGCAGGATTGAACAGGACAACTGCAAGTCCCCGTTTTCCTATCTATCTCCAAAATAGTTAATAGACAACTGCAAGTCCCTAGCTTCTTATCTTGCTTCAAAGGAATTAATGCAAACTGCAAACTCCTTAAAACAAGAATTTCCCCTGAAGCCCAGAAACTTCCCCAAACCATGGAAACCTCCCCAAACCTTAAAAGCTCATGGGCCCAAAAGCAAACACTTAGTTAAGGACAGAAAGCATGGGTTTAAAAAGATTGTTAAACATCTGCTCAAAGACAAATTTTGGATATGGTGACAGCTGGCCATAAGCATCAATAGTCACCTCTTCCTGAAAAATGCTAGCACTGTAAGTACGTGGTTAATACAAACCACGTAAGCCCCTATGTTCAAAGGTTACTATGGAAACCTGCAACCAGCAAAACTTCCTATAAAGCACGTTAACCATTCCACTCAGCGTGTGTTTTTCCCTTGAACATGTCTGCATTATCCTTTTAATGTGTACTCTTTCTTTAATAAACTTTACTATTTATTCCTACTGGCCCTCTCATCTCTAAATTCTTTTAGCATCAAGACTAACAAACCTGGAATAGGGCTCAGCTGGCACTTTCGTATCTCAGCAGGGCACGAGATACATATTCTGGTGAGTCAGCCAGGAGGGATTCCAGGAGAGCAGCATCTTCCACGTAAAACACTGGCCCTCATTTCTTCCTTCCTCTTACTTGCCTCTGTTATACTCATCCTTGCTTTCCTCATCGCCTTCTGTGTACCAGCTGGCATTTGCCTCACTCCACACTGTATGAATTAACTCTCCTATACTCTCTCCCTTACTGCCGATGGCACACAACTCCAGATGAGAGACTCACAGGACATCTCTGTACCGTCTATCCATCTCCTCTTCCCATCCTCCCTCCTCCTGACTCACAGTGTCTTTTTCTCTGGCTGCTTTGCTGTCCAGTCTCTTTCTTCCCTGATTTCTGTTGGGTTTGTCAATTTTCCTTATCAACTGGCTGGGGCCCTGCCCAGTCCTGTTTCCTTACTTCTCACCTGCTACCATTCTTCAAGGGCTCCTCTCACACCTTCTTCTTTGCAATTGACCTTTCGGCCATGCCAGACAAGCTCCTCTGTTCACCGTGAACCACATCCATTTTCTACTCCCTAGGTCAGGCTTCAGCCAAATGAAACCTCCACCTCTGTGACTTCTTTGCCTATAATGGTTCCTTGATGTGGCCCTGAAGGACAGATTTTGCAAAACACCCTGGCCTTCTCCCTCACTCCGGTCTGAGGGAGATTTGAGATGGGTTGGGTACTATGGCACCTGGTCTTGCCACCCACCTGGAAAATCTCCTCTGCATTCCCTTCCAGTCATTCTAACACACTCTCTCCCATCACTTCTCTCCTACCTCCTTCTTTGCAGGTGGCCTAGAAGCAACCCCTCATTAGCCTACTGACCATCCTATCACTCTTCCTCAAATCTAAGAAAAAAAGGAGCAGAGGTTCAACTCAGGGCAGCTGAGGTGAAAGTTCCAGCTCACCAGCCCTCAGTCTGGCCTACGGCCGCTGGAGTGAAAGATCTTACACTCCAGCCCTGTGAGTTCAGCTCAGCGTCACTGGGGTAAAAGTTCAGGTCACCCACCCTCTGAGTCCAGCTTGGGAGTTAGGGGGTACCCCCGGACCACCCATCTCCTAAGTCTAAGATTTTCTCCCCCACGGGGATGCCCAGGGCCAAGAAGGTCTTGCAGAGATAGCTCAGCTGATGGATCCCTGGGACGCCAGGCCACAGTGAGTGAGTTTTCTTCCATCACGCTTTCCTTTTCAGATATGGGCGGTGCATCCAACACCCAGCGGCTGCCTGGGTCTGTGCCTCAGCGTGACGCACACATCTGATGCTCCTGGTGGCACCACAGACCTTCATCCTGTAAGTAGTGCCCAGGCACGGACTCGGGAAGGTAAAAAACCCCAACTCACAGCCTTTTGTCCGAAAAGGCGCAGAGCTGCAACAGAGCTGGCTGCACGTGGAACCACCTCTGTTCATTTAAAAGTTGTCAGGAGAAGCAGAAGAAATCCCAACTGTTCTCTCTGCTCGGCCCCTCCCACTCCTCCCCAGTTCTGCTCCCCCCCACCTCTTTTGCTGTCTCTCCTCTGTTCCTCTTCCTTCCCTCACCTCTCCCCCAGCCTCCTTGTCCTCCTCTCACTCTGGGGCCTCCCCTTCCCCAACATCCCTCTCTCCCTGCTCTAGTTAGCTCTCTGTCTCTCCGGGGGGTGTCCCGTGTGCCCCTCCTCCGCTCTGTCCGCTGCAGAACCCTTTATTTACCTGCAACCCCACCTTGCAGACCCTCCCCCAACCAGTCCCCCCACGTCCTCCCTGATACATTCAGCACTTCCTTTCCTTGGTGCTTTGCGGGACACATAAGTGTGCTGTCCTCTGCCTGCTTTCTTTTCATTCTCCCCAAGCCCGTGTGCCAAGTTTCGCAAAAAGGGACCATACAGTTACTTGCTTAATAAAAGGTATTTTAAAAAGTATTTTCAAGCCTATAAATTACAACATGCTACAGAACATTACTCAAAAAACAACCACCACCACCACAGGAAAAACCCTGCTCTGTTCCAATGGATGCTAGGAGAAGGATATCAATGTAAATCCAATCTCTTTAAAAGCAAATTAAGTAAAAAACCAACTTCATAGGCCAGTCAGCCTCGACATAAAAAGGAAACTGCAAAGATGTCCTCAGGCCCCAGTTGCCTATGAATGACCTTCTTTGACTTTAATAACTGGGAAAGGACAGCAGAGGAGGAGAAATCAAGCAGAGACTGGAATAAGGCAAGACTCACAACTCTAGCTGTGGATGGAAAACAGCTGTCAGGGCTGAGCTGGGCAGAAGCCGCCAGAGCCTGCCATCGGTGTGGAGAGTTGGGGCACTGGAAGTGAGAATGCCCCCAAGGACAAGAGAAGCCCCAGGAATGAAGAGAGCCCCCCAGGGTTCTGCCTAAATGTGGGAGAGACAAACACTGGGCCAGGGAGTGCATCAAGCGCTGTCAACCTGCACAAGGCTAAAGGGGCTCCAGGCCAGTGGCTCCCCTGAAGAACTGAAGCCCCAGGTAACCCTTTGATAGGGCAGGTAAGACCGTTGCTCTTTTAACTGATGCAGGAGCCACATATTCTGTCTTAACCTCTCACTCCGGGCCTGTCCCACAGGAGGAGTAAATAAGAAGTCTCGGGCTCGAGCCTTCACCCCCCACCCCACCCCCACCGCTGCCCCGCCGAATTGCTGGTATTCTTTTAAGTCATCAGCTTTTAATAATACCAGTGTCCCTACCGCACTTCTAGGAAGGGATACACTGAAAGCATTAAGTGCCCAAACCCAAGAAATAAGCTCTCTGCCAAAGCTGAAAGCCCCGTTGAAAATACTGTGGCCTTCAGTATGGTATTAGCTAGGAAGGAAGGGACTTTAAAGTCCCTCCCCTTCAGAGTGAAAATGTCAGGTAGACAGACCTGCCTGGGAAGGCAATTCCCAGCCCTCCTATTGTAATGCAATACAGAAGGGCCTGCCTTCCCCCATCCCCCCCCCAAAACAAAACATCTCCTTTAGCAAGGGGACCTAGAAAATAGTCACCATTTCATTCAAAAATTCTTAAAGGCAATACTTCCCATTCCCTGCCAGTCCTCTCACCATATCCCCATCCTCCCCGCCAAAACGGCAAAGAGAACCTACCAGTTAGTGCAAATAAAGTACCTTTATGTCCAAGCTTTTTTGCAAAGTCTTGTAAAAAAATTGCATCTTACTGTTTCAAACATACATTAACTAAAATGTTTTAAGTAGTCAGCATTGTTCTGATATGTTTGATTTAGATGGTAATTGTATGTTGGGAAATGTTTGCTTGAAGATGGTTTCCAAAAATTATTTTGGTAACTTAAGTGTTTTTATTAAAAGGAAAAAGAGAGTAGTTTTATCCTAAAGATAAAATGGTTGTTACAGAAAGAAGAAAATGGAAGACAAAACGTGAATGAATGTGGAAAGTTGTGGAAGGCTTGTGGAAAAGAAAATTATGGTCAGAGTTGGAAAAAATTTAATGGGCCTGTAATATACTAATGTACCTTAAGTAGTCAGTATAAAGAGCAAAGGGTCTGTTTTGTCAGAATAACTTCTTGTGTTTTGTGTTAACATCAGCATGCCCTTAATTGTTCATGAAGAAAAAGACTTCTCACTTTTAAAAGAGCAAAGTCTTTCCCTTAACGTAATTACATAAGTAACCAAATATTGTTTCAAACTTGACAACCTTTAACATTTTGCAGCCTCAAAATCAAACCCTAAAGGAAATCTTTTAAATTATTTTACAATGCTGCATATCACAAAAACAGCCAAATGTCCCTATCAACTGCATTGTTTCACTCTCATGCTTCTCTAAAAGTGTTTGCAGTAAACTATGAATCAGAAATTCACCTTCAACAAAAAAAGACTTTCAAAAGGAAGCAAAGAAAGTGTATAAAATTATATTCTACCCATTAACTAACATACCCTAGTACAAATGTGAAAAAGAAACGAGACCTCTGTTTTAATTAAAATGCTTACATATTTACTAAGGTCAATGGTAAAAATGTACAATAATTTTACTCACACACACAAAAAACCTCCCCATATGGGTACCCATTAAACATTTATGCTCAAGCCCCTAGGTTCTTTCTTGCTTCATCTAAATTAATCTGTCTTCCTTAATTAAGTAGTAACTATAAAGGCACTCCACAACCAAGCTAACTGTTGGTTTTGTAAATACATTACAACTTCAAGTAACTCTAGCCTCCCACGAAATATTCTTCCCCTGTCTTCAGTTAACCGAATTAAATAATAACATAATCACCCATGTCCCTAAGGTGGCAACTACCTAATTCTAATACTCTCTCTAACTATGCTTTCTCTGTTCCATATGTTATTTCTATTGTCAGAGTACATTTAAATATGACCTGCCTGTCTGTGACATCTGTTTGGGACAGTTTAATCTGAATAGTTACTGAAGGTGGCATCTTGAGCACCAGAACTCCTCTAATTTAACTTTGTACTGGCACATGGAATGGCTGTCCACATTAAAGTGTGACCAAACATCATTGTACGGTAAAATAAATGAACAAGGGGGCAGGGCAGCTTTAAATGAACCAAAGCATACTTGCCTCCCTCAAATACTACTGTAATCTCATTTCTCAACATTGCATGCTTTAAACTGTAACCTCCTGTTCCTGAGCTCAGGGACTTAGGAAGAAGAGGTGGTGGAAAGACTGTAAGAGTTGTGAGACAGGGAAAAAATTGTAACATAATAGTGTTTTTTCATTTTCTAAAATCCCCCAAAGCTTCCAACTTTGTTAGCAAGAATGCATATTCCTACATGTTCTCTCTCAACTCCATAAAAACATCAAAAAAATTCACCCCTCGACCTCCCCTTAAGGTTAAGGGATTTAACTCTTTCAAGAGGGGATTGAAGTGGGATAAAATAGGAGAACCGCAAGTTGCTGGTTTCCTGTCCAGCTCTGAAAGAGTTAATAGAGAACTGCAAGTGTCTTGTTTCTTATCTAGCTCCAAAGGAATCAATGCAAACTGCAAACCTCCTAAAACAAGAATTTTCCCTAGAGCACAGAAGCTTCTCCAAACCATTGAAACTTCCGAAACTTCTCTAAATTTTAAAAGCTTGTAAAACCATGGGCCCAGAGCATATCTTAGTTAATGACAGAAAGCATGGGGTTATAAAGATTGTTAAACATCTGCCAAAGGCAAATTTTGGATATGTTGATGGCTGGTATGATGGTTAGATTCTGGTGTTGCCTTAACCAAGTGATGATGCTCAGCGGTCTGGTCAGGCAAACACTGGCTTGACCATTGCTGCAAGGATATTACGTAGCTGGTTGATAAACTGGGCTGTTAGAGTATTAAATCATCAGTCAGTTGATTGTATCTGTGGCTGATAACATTTGAGATCAACTAAGGCGTGTCTTCGACAACAAGATAATCCAATCAGTTGAAGACAGAGAAGAGACCTTTCACTGCTTTTTCAGCCAGCAAGCCTCTCCTGTGGAGTTTGTCCAGACCCTTCATTGGAGCTTCCAGCTTCACCACCTGCCCTGAGGATTTTGGACTCTTTCATTCCTATGGTTGCATGAGACGCCTTTATAAATCCCATATTTACAGATCTCTCCTGTTGATTCTGTTTCTCTAGAGAACCCTGACTAATACAGCTGGCCACGAGCATCAACAGTTCCTCTATCTTCCTGAAACAATGCTAGCCCTGTAAGCACCTGGTTAAAACCAACCATGGAAGCCCCTAGTGTGTAAAGGTTATTATGAAAACCTGCCACCAATAAAACTTCCTGTAAAATAGGCTAACCCATTCCACTCAGTGCATGCCCCCTTGATCATGTCCACATTATTCCTTTAACATGTACACTTTCTCTCTTTCTTTAATAAACTTTACTACTTATTCCTACTGGCCCTCTCATCTCTAAATTCCTAATGAACCTGAAGCAGGGCTTAGTTAACACTATTGCCAGCAGGACACCAGGTACAGTACCACACCTATGCAAGATGCTAATAATAAATAATTGGGTGGAATATGGGAACTCTATATCTTATGCATGACATTTTTGTAAACCTACAATTTCTCTAATTAAAAAAAACTGTATTCAGACAGGGTTAGCAAATTGTGAAAAAATAAAAATAAAAAAGACTATAATGAAACGGACATCAGAGGCAGCAAGAGTGGAGACCCAGACAATAAAGCATAGGCTCCCCAGCATGTAACTCCTTGAGGACAGGGACTTTGTGTTATTTACTGCTGCCCCCTGATGCCTAGAACAAACATTCAGCAGGCGTTTAATGAATACTGAGGGAAATACAGTAAAGAATATGATGAAATCTGGTGGTCATTTTTAAAGTCCTTGCTCCCTTCCTCTGCTCCCTCCCCCACAACAGCATCCCTGGCCGCACACCTCCTCTGGTATTCCTTCCACTTCCATGACTCCACAATTCCACATCTGCCTCTATTCATTACACAAGCAGAGGAAAAGAATGCTGGTGGCAAGTCGTGTGGCCTCTGCTGAATCATATCCCTTCTGACAACGAGCCAAACACTATTAACAACTCGGAGTCAGCTGCAAGAGGCATATCTGACATTTGTGGATGTTTTGAGCCCCGTTCCCCAGCAAGGGATTACAGCAGTGTGCACAGTTTGGAAGTAGACAAATCCTTGCCTGCTAAGACCACGGTACGGTCTCAGAGTGACTGACAGCATTAAATATGGTCCAGAATGTTGGGAAGTTCAAGGGAGATTTATGGCCCAATGGGAAGAAATGTAAATTTTGTTCTCATGCAAACCATTCCTATGTTGCCATTGATTTTCTCCCCTTAGGTGTCAGTCCTAATTCAGCCTTCCTCGTTAGGAAGTTGACAGCCTCCTAACCTGGTTGAGTTTTGGGCAATCAGGCCTCATTGCTTCATGGTGTGCTCTCTGGTGTTTGCAGCTCACAGATGCATCATCCTAATTCACCTGTCACCTGAGCTTTGTTCCGGGAGAGATCGTCCTTGTAGCTGAAGAATGCAGAAAGAGGCCCATCTAGGGTGTGACCCACTGACCTGTGCTGCCTGGGACTTTCCCAGTTTTAGCATTGAAGGTCCCATGTCCCAGGAAACCCCTTGGTCCCAGACTCAGACTAGTACATTGCACTCAGAAGGGAAGGGGAGTTTGTCTGCCTCTTGGCAGACAAAAACACTAGTGCCAGGGCCTGCCAAAAGTAGGGATGTCTACCCTCTTTGGTAAGGCCATGTTTTCTTTTCAGTGGAATGGAAATGTAGGACACCCAGAGATAGGGAGTAGCCCCAGTGGTTTAACTTTTTGCTCCCAGTCAAATGGGGTGCTAAGTAAAATCTAGACTGCTTGAGTTTGAATTCTAACCTGGCACTTACTTCACCTCTCTCTGCCCCAGTTTCCTCATCCATAAAATGGGGATAATGGAAGTACCTGCCTCATGGGGTCGCTTCTAAGGATTAAAAGAGAAAAATACATGTAATATTCTTACAACTGCACCTAGCTGAAGTAGGGGCTCAGGAAATGTGAGAATTATTACTGCCACATTTCCCTGTGCAGAAAAGGAACTTTCTGGAGCTGGCAGTGCTTCCATGGTGATGGAAATGGTAGAGGAAAAGAAGCCCTCTGCTGCCTACCAATGACATGACTAGGATCTGGCTCCAGTGGGAAGATGTAACCTCCCCCCAGCTCCCAGATAAATAAAATTCTATTTTATTCTAAAAATAGAATAAAACAAATGTAGAGCTTCATGAATTATTACAAGTGACCCCTTTGCAAATGAAGGAAATGCCTATGTGAGGAGCTGGAGCTGTGCTGGCCATACTAGACGTCCTCCACTGCCCTCCTCTTTCTCCTCTCACAGCATGCTAACATCTATTACAGTAAAAAAAGATCCACTTTATTATTTTTTTCAAGACAAAAATATGGCATTATGAGGCTGTCCAATCATGACTCTCTTCTTTCATCTAGAAAACAGAGGGCAGGTGTCTCCTCTTATTATATGGGGTAAAAAGCAAAGAAGCATGATTCCCAAAGGAAAGGGTTTAAATAAGGAGTTGCAAATGTTATATTGTGCATCTATCACCTAGAAGCGGCACGTCAATCTCAGTGTATATTGCTTAAAGATAAACAATATACACAGCCCATTAAAATCTCAACTATTTCCCATGAAACAGAAAAGTCACTACTGGCTGAATCAGGGGGTCTCAGGCCCATGTCTAGGAAGAGATCACCTACCAGTTATGCCTTTGCAACCTTGGAGCTCACAAAGGGCACAGTCAGGACTAGCACACCCCATCTTAATTTCTGACCAGGTCAGTGCTTTTTACATAAACTATGCTTCTCCCCAAACATCCCTGGGTATAAAACATTCCTAATACTATTTTGAATGGTGCTGAAAAGAATACAGTCCTCATATCTGTGGTTATGGTATTAATTGCTACATCCAGGAAGGGAGAGACTAAGTGGATGTGGAAAAGGTCACTGGAACTTTCAGATTTGAGTCAGACAGGCAGGGAACATGCATCCTTGGGAAATGGGGCGTGGGAAGGCAGCAGGCCTTTATGGAGGAAATTATTCATTGGTGTGGCAGGCTGTTAGAAATTAAGGCCAAGAAGCACAATTTTGTCTATATTAAAGGGGAACATGATTGAAAGGGGTTGTATAGAGCCATGTATCCTGCCAGTTAACACTACAAATATAAATAAGTTCTTGCATGAGCTACTTACTACAAAGATATGAATCTTATAAAAGAGTTAACAATAGAGGGGTATGGGGGGAAAACTACTACTGCAGACTATGGGCTATATTTAATAGGAAGACATCAATAGTACCACAGCAATATCAGGGGTAAATAACTGGGGGTGGGAGGGGTGGAGTTGGGGAGGGGAAGGACAAGAGTTAAGGGGAAGTTTGGATTTTCTATTTGGTGATGGTGTGTTTATCAGTTATTTTTCCTTTTGGACCAATGAAAATTGTCTAAAATTGAGAGTGTTGATGATTGTACAACTAAATGACAATAATATGAGACATGGATTGTTGACTGTGGACATTATCCATGATGCCCAATGGATGGAGGTGGCTGAAGGATACATTGACTGAGAAGTAGAAAGGCAAACTGTGGTGTACACATATGATGGAATATTGTGCAGCTACAGAAAGGAATGAAGTCATGAGGCATGAAATGAGATGAATGAAACTTAAGGACATTATCTGGTACAAAATAAGCCAGCAATAAAAGGACAGATATTGTATGGTCTCTTTTGGAAAATACTTATAAGAAAATTGGGACTTAAATTGTAAACTCATATAGCAGTCACATTTAATCTGGAGCTGTAAATGTTATTGCCAGATTTTGAGATCCTGTGCTATGTATGTATAACCTGGTATCTCCCTGGAAATTCAACTACCTGTGTGACACCCAAGACTCAGGAGTTGGAATTCTACAGGTCTGAATGTCAGCACTGCTACATACAACAACTGTTAAAGAAGCCAAAAAAGGAGATCAGGCTTCAATTAGAGATAAGAATGAGGCTGATCAGGTCGGCACTAAGGTAAATTAGAGTACAGGGATAAGGCTGACATGGTTGGCATTTTAGAACTTCACCTACTGTATGAGACCAAAGGAAGAGAGGTTTATGTTGTCTCAAACCTAAACTTTCTGTAGCATATATAACTCAGTATGTCTGGATAGTTCATCTAAACAACCCAAACAAATGGAGCCAAGAGTGGGAATGTGTGCTTGTAATTCCATATAGCATAAGGTGATATCTGGGTACCTCCTAGAGTATGTTGAGAGATAATTAAAAAGTATTGGCAAAGTTCCTTAAGGGATAGGAGAAAAAATATATGGAACTATTAAGCTTCACCGCCAGGGAAACCCCTGATACTGTCTCAAACATCAGGTACTCCCAAGTCAATAGGCCAAGCCCTTATGAGGCTTGCTTTTGTGAAGCTTATTTCTGTAGCAGAGAAGCTAGATCTGCCTATAACTATGCCCGAGTTGCTTCCAGAAAACCTCTTTTGTTGCTCAGATGTGGCCTCTCTGTAAGCCCAACTCTGCAAGTAAAATCTTTACTCTCCCCCCTAAGTGGGATATCACATCCAGGGGTAAAAATCTCTCTCGCAACGTGGGACACAAGTACCCAGGGATGAGCCTGGCCCTTGTACCATGGGATTGATAACACCTCCCTAACCAAAAGGAGGAAAAGAAATGTAGCAAAATAAGACTTCAGTAGCTAAAAGAATTAAAATAGAGTCAAGAGGCTATTCTGGGGGCCTCAGCTAGATATTGCTAATTGTCAGGGTTTGCCAAACCCCAAACAAAACCATTCCTGTCAACCCTAAAGAACACCTAGGGTATAATCTGAGATTCTACAAAGGCTCCATGCACTAAA
Source organism: Tamandua tetradactyla (assembly GCF_023851605.1). NCBI lineage: Eukaryota > Metazoa > Chordata > Mammalia > Pilosa > Myrmecophagidae > Tamandua > Tamandua tetradactyla. The sequence continues at coordinate 129,237,476 of NC_135329.1, read as the reverse complement.
AGATAACTTTCCAGAAACCTACAACCTCCACATTGGTTTCTAGGCCAGATAAGTCCTGAAATAGAGGAGCCAGCCTCTCCCAGAACATCAACTAGTTCCATCTCCCTATCCCATATTATTGACATCCCTTTCCAACATGAAAAAGTCAGAATGGGCATAGTCCAAATACCCTAAAGATTGGGGGAAGGATCAAAGGAGGAGGAATTATGACAGAGAAATTAGGATTTATCAAATGAGTAAGCCTGCTGAATCATTCTATTGATATTTATTTCAGTCTCCAGTGTCTTAGAGCAGCTAGAAGGAAAAACCTAAAATGTGGAATTGTATCTCAGATGAAACTCTGAAATCTGCTCTATAACTACTTGTTACAGTATACTTTGAAATGTATTGCTTTTTTGTATATTTGTTACATTTCACAACAAAAATGTTTTAACAATAAATATGGCTTGCTTGGTATAACTGTTAGGAATAGTTTCATGTATATAGAACAGAAATATCAGTAGTGCAGATATGAGAGAGGCTAATTTTTCTCCCATGTGAAGGTAGTCTAGTGGTATGCAGGCCATGGCAGGTGTGTTGATTTCATGATCTTTAGGAACTAAGTCTTCTCCTTTCCTGCTTGGTCATACTTAACAAAAAATGTCCATCCTTAAGAACACCTCATGGTCCAAAGTGGCTGCTGAGATTCCAGCCATCACCTCCAAGTTTAGGCAGGAGAGAGAAAAAAAAAAAAGGCCAAAAGGGTATACCTTGTGACCTTCTCAGAGACTCGACTGGACAACTTCTGCTTACATCTCATTCAACATGACTAATTGAAAAAGAGGCTCGGGAGTATAGTCTTGGTTTCCTGGAATAAAAACTGAGTTTCTTCTGTGGGAGCATGAATGGAGAGTTGGAGCCACTAGCAATCTTTTCCGTATATGATGAGCCAGTAAAGCCTAATGGTCAAGCCTGGGGCCTTTAGAGACAGATCACCCAGGCTAATATCTGGGCTACTAGCTACATGATCGATGGCAAGACCCCAAACAACTCTAAGCCTTACTTTCCTCATCTGTAAAATGAACCAAGTAATTAGACCTCTCCCAAAGAAGAATCAGTGAAAACACACGTGGAATCTGAGTACAGTGTTTGACACACAGGAAGCACTCCAAAATGGTAGCTATTACTACGACTCTGATTTGGGGGGCTTGTAAAGCAAAAATTGATGACCTTTATGCTTACACATGATAAAAAAAATTAAACCTATTAAAGTAAATATGTCATCAAAAAAAGTATGATCGAAGAATTTACGAGCCTGGGTTGATGGATACTTTTTAAGTATAATTCCCATAGAACAAAGTGATTTGAGGTGTCCTTGAATTCCTTTGTCAAGGGTTTCGAGGGATTCCCCGAGAACCTGGAGCGACATGGGTTTTCCCTGATCCTGTTGCCAATCTGGCTGCACTGACCATGTTCAAATGAGCCAGCCCACCAGGGGAAGTCCTGCCCTGGACAGTCTGTCCTTGGACTTGTCCCACAGTCATTCCAGGTGTGAGCCCTTTCCCTCCCTGCTCTCCTCTGGGCTTCAGACCATACTGCTTAGATCTCCGCCCTCCCTTCCTGCCCCGGAAAGCTCTTTGGCTCTGCCTTTTAGTGGATGTGGTCACTCTGTGGGCCCACCTCTCACAGTGTTCCTACCTCAGGGGCCAACCCTCCTTAGTCCATATTTCCCTAAGTGTGTCCTATAGAACATTAGACTCAAATGCAATTCCATTGTCGTATAACTCTGGGAAACACTGTAACTCTAGCCCCCTTTTGGGAAGGCACAATGTACATTAGCATACTAAAGGCTCTGAGAAGTCCTGTAAATAAGTAAATTCATATTATTTAACCCACTGTTTCCCACTTATCCACCAAGAAATCTTGGCCTAGAGACCAGCTACTGGAGCCTGTGTCCTGCACATCTCAAATTCCCTAGAATTTCAGTCAAGTACACTTTTTTTCTGATGTCATTTTCTTGTTCTGGGGGGAGACCTATTGAGTTTCTATTTTCTGCCAAGTAGACATCTTGGGTTTGAAGCCCATTTGCAGAGCTGAGATGACCACCATTTCCTTATAACTAATAAATACTGCATCCCTTCCTAGTGCTGCTTATAAACTCCCCCTACTTCCTTATGTTCTCTGGAATGAAAAATGAGATCATGTCTGTGAAAAGTGCTTTATACCCCATTAAATGCTACATAAATGTTAGCTGTTACTATTATGATGACTCATTCTGGTGCTCCAATCCCCTTCTCCCTAGGAAGTGGCATTTTCAGAATTACAGTTTCCTAGTAAAAAAATAACTGAAACCTGTACACATAGTAAATAGCTGTCTGCACAAGAGGGTCCATTATGTTAGAGCAATAAGATAGTGACGGCCAAGTACACAATCCGTCCTCCATGTAATGAAGGAAGAAAGAAATGTAGACACCCCCCTCCTTGAACCTGAAACCACCTTGCCAGCATGTGCAGAGATTCAGCCGCCTGTCTGGTCCCAACCCCCTTGGGTCGGATTCTCTAGTCACCAGCCACCCCTGCAGCGACAATGTCTCTGGGTCGTCTTAAAGCTGAGCTAGAAAACACAGACCAAAGCCCCCAGACAAGGGCCTTAGAATGGACCCTTCCGTGTTTGCTTTGAGAGACCGGGGCCGCAGCTCCTCCCTTCCACAATACACACCCAGCCTGAGAGCACAGCCGGACTTGGCAGGGGTTCAGAGGCAAGGTTCACGTCCATTTTGCTGACTTTTTTTTTTTTTTTTGCCTCTATTTTTCTTTGGGAAAACAAAACAAAATAAAACCAAACAGAAAAGAAAGTCAGGTCTCTATAACCCAGGTAAATCAGTCACAGCTAAAAATATATTGTACTGGATTCCCCTAAAACGGCGTCCCTCCCTGGAGTCGGCCCGGTGTGCGGGTGTGCCGCAGATGGAGTCGTGGGAGGGAGGCAGTGCCGAATCCTCGGATCCCGGCAGCTGAGCCCACGCGGAAAAGCCCAGCCGGAAGCGCAGCTCGGATGGCCGAGCACCTCCCAGGGCCCCGAGAGAGTGAGTGTAAGATTTGGGACAGAAGCAGGAAGTGTCCTCTCATCTTTCTTACGCTGGGGGGACAACCTGATGCGCTTGTCCTTTGGCAGACTCCGTGAGAGCACCATTTGGGGTCACAGAAAGTCAGCATTGCCAGGGTGGAAGCAAAAGTCTCCGCAGCCTAAAGGAGTTTCTGAGGTGTTTTGTTTGACTTGGGGAAAATGAGAGAGAGAAAGACAAGGTGGTGGTTGGCCGAGTCTGAATTTAGGACGGCCGCCTCTAGGTGGCGCACAGACGTAAGGAATACCGTGAGAAGAGGCTGCGGTGTCTCAGTGACCAAGCTGGATAGTTCAGTTCAGAAGCAGGGGAGTTCCATAAACCAGCTACTCCCCCTCCCAGTAGAGAGCCCACAAATCGAATTCCTCCACAAATCGATCCAATTTAAAGATGGCAGAGTTCTGATCATCTAGGCAATAATGGGGGAAGGCATCACATCTACCTTAGGATGCCAAGGAGTCATCTGCTTTGGAGAGAGGTAACAGGCACCCACAGAAATGTTCAGTGCCCCGAGAAGAAGGGCCTCCTGTGGGGGGCTCTTGTTACTCTGAGAGACAGAGTGTGGTGGCGTGGCGTTGCCTGAACACAATGTTAGAAAGGCGGGTCTCTCAGCTGTCAAATGAGAAGACATTCTGTCTGCTCCCTTCCTAGAGTCGTTTTTTTCCCCACCTCTCTCCAAGTCTGTGTCATTTCAGCAAGTGCCCCAAATAAGCAGGGGACAAGAACAGAGGCCATCTGCTTGGAAGGCAGGGCCAGGAGCTGGGAAGATGGTGAGTGAGCAGGTCCTCTTTACCCTGCCAGGGCCGTTCTTATGTACACAAAAACTGACCAGCACATATGCAAACGCAAGCAAGGACAGACTCAAAAATGACCTTGAATAATAAAGCAATCCGCTGCTGCAGTGAGTGGAGCAAGTGGCGCTTACTCTCCTCACCCAGGCTAATGCCATGTTTATTCATCATGCCACACAGCCGTGAGGGGTCAGTTATTTCACCTTCACTGAGCAGGTCTATTTTTGATTCTCTGCAAACTGGGATCACTCAGCCAGTTTGTCGGATGCAGTTTGTCAGTCAGTCGGATGCATTTGTGGGGGACCCAGACTTGACTCAAGGCTATGGGGAAATATGGAGGCAAAAATTCGTCTCAACCTTCAGGAGGCTACAGTCTGATGCTGCTGTGCTCACTGCCCTTTATGGTAGCCAGTAGCCACATGTGGCTGTTTAAATTTAAATTATAATTGGCTAAATTAAAAAATTCAGTTCCTAAGTTGTGCTAGCTACCTCTCAAGGGCTCAATAGCCACACGTGGCTATTGAATAGTACAGCAAACATTTCTATCATTGCAGAACGTTCTGTTGGACAGGGCTGTGGCATTTTGGGCATCTATGGAAACAGTTACAGCCTCTTACAAAGGTGGCACTGAACCAACTGAGAACTGACGGGAGGAAATGAAGGCTCCGAGAAGTTGCATCTCTCGGCCTGTAAATACTCTTCTGCCTCCTGCTCCAGAATTTAGAAGTATCCTGTCTTCCTTGAGAATGCTCTGACAGCCTGACTTTTATAGGCACATGCAAACTATGTCATTGGTAGCTGTACTTTGTGGTCCTTTCTATTTCTTGCTCTTTCTCAGGGCCCTTGGAAATCTTTTGGAACCTTGGTTTCTTTAGAATAGGTGGGAAGCTTCTGAACAGATGGCTGAAATCTATGCCTTTTACCAGCTGAATTAGATTAAGTACCTCAGTTCCTCCCAAGGGCTCAGCAAAGTGAGCTCCAACGCAGTCAGGTCTTACCTTCCTTTTTACCCTTTGCTCTTACTCATCGAGTATATAAGAAGCTTTGCTGGTGAGCGAGCAGGTGGCGTACTTCCCCTTCAGTGTTGGAAAGCTGGCCATTCATTGCCTTAGAGACCTTTTTTCAATCTTTTTTGATTCAGACAACACCTGGGGGGAGAGCTGTGCTTCCCCTTATCTGACCATCTCCTTGTCACTCTGATGGCGTCCTCCACTCCCGCCCCGAAAGGTGCACTTGACCTTACCGTTAAATGAAGGTCATCCTCCCTGCAAATACCACATTAAACATATCAGGAACTGATCAACTGAGAGATTTCTTAGCAGAAAGGTCAGAGCTGAAAGGCATCATCTCTCCTGCTCCCCCAGGCAACAGTGCAGGAGGAGAAGCCCCCAGGGAGGCAGAGGGCACCCATAGGCAAAGCCACGCCGAGATTAGTGTCAGAGGCACTAACTTAAATGATGCTGCCTTCGAAAACACTCATCTTTGCCCTGGCGGAAGATACAGTTTACTTGAGAGTCAACAGCCTGCAAAAATTCATTCTTTCACTGATTAGGCTGAATGGCTGAGGTTGTTAGACATCTAAAGCTGCGAGGAGCTATCCTCTGTCATCCCAAATCTGCTGCTTTTGCTGTCCTGGACACATTTACTGATTATTAAAAGATCCACGTGGGTTTGATTTTTTTCCCCCAAATAAAAGACCACGGGATGCCAGTCTTTGTCCTGGGCGGTGAGAGTGCCTGGGGTGGTTCTGAACAGGATGGATTGTACCTAGAGACCTGAAGTAGGTCAGCGTGATTCTTCGTGTCCCCCTGCTTTCCCCTGAGCACCCCCTTGCTCTCCAGCCTCCAGGCACCTTGTCTCATCCTTATTCTGAGCCAGGGATCTTTTCTCCCAGCACAGGCCCTGCCCTGCCCTGCAGGTGGATCCCAGTGTCTGGGCCCAGCTAGGGGTAGATCTGGTCCTAAAGGCCGGCAAAGAAGGGATGGTTTAACCCCCAGCAGCGTACAGAGCATCAACTGTGTAGCAGCACGTTACCCGTCTCCATGGAAGTAGGGAGTGCGTGCCCAGTACTTAGATGTTTTCAGGTTGAACCTGGGCACCTGGAGGTGGGTAAGGTGGAGAAGGGGAGGGAGTGGCTAAGAGCACAGGCTCTGGAGTCAGATACATCTGGGTTTAAATCCCGGTCCAGCCACTTACTAGCTCTGTGACTTGGTGTGAACTTGGAGCTTTAGCTTTCTCATCCTACACAAAGTTGTTATTTAGGATTATCTCAAAGCATACATGTAAATAGAGGTAGAAAGTAGACTAGTGGTTGCTAAGGGCTGGAGAAGGGAGATGGGGAGTGACTGTTAGTGGGTTCATTGTTTTGGGGTGATGAGAATGTCCTGGAATTCTAGTGGTGATGGTGGTGCAGCCTAGTGAATTCACTAAAAACTGCTGAACTTATACTTTAAATGGGTGAATTGTTTGATGTATAAATTATATCTGAATAAAAAATGTGGAAAAAAAGGAATATATGTAAAGCATTTAGCACCGTGTCCAACCCAGTGTTCCACTGTGAATAAACAGTGGTGAAAGTTGTAAAATTCTAGTCAAGGAAATAATTGATAGGATCGGCTCACACTTAATGAATTAACTCCTATATTTAGGGAATAATAAATAGCAGCCATCTTTCTAGAGAGTCTTAATTTGCATACTCATGGGGGAAAGTTAAATAATTTAACTTGTAAATTATTTTTACATTAAACAAATATGAAGTATAATGCAAAATTTGCATAAAGTAGGGAAACCCAAGACTTTAAATAAATTCCTTTCTTGAGAAGGACACTGGGGTCCGTATTTACAGTTGTCTGTAAGTAGGTCTACCTCTCTGGACAATTTTAGGTGGAACTTGCAAGTTGGAGCCCCTTCCAGGAGGAGTTTTGCATTGATTGCCGAGAACCTGAGGCTTTGGGGGAACTTGGCTCTGAGAATCACAAAATCTGTCCCCAACAGGCTCAACGGGGACTCCTGAGGTCATATTGGCGAGGTTGGTCTGCAAACATCCTCTTCTTCCCTCTCAAGCCACCTCCACCTCTTCTCCTTTCTCATATCTGTAGTCCTGAAAGACTGAGTGGAGACCTGGCCTGACACTGGAGACATTGACAAATCCAAAGGCCTCCAAGCTTTAGGCAGACTCAGGACTTTGGGAGAACAAGACCCAGCCCAGGCACCGAGTTCCCTCAACCCCTAACCCCACCAGATGGAAGGTTAGATGGGTACAGATTGGTCGTATTCCAAGATTAGGTGCCCTCCAAGACATTTAGGTCAATTCCTCTGAATTGCTGTGTGTTTTACCTTTTAATGTTCACGAACACCCTAAATGCCCCACTTGCCTCCCAGTAGAGACTTCACCCCCTGCAAATATAATCCAAGCAGCTTGTCTCCCTCTATAAATCAACTCTGGTGTGTATGAGAGAATCTGAGAAAGGAGTTGTGTTAAATCTAAAACAATGAAATTCCAACCAGAGGGATGCTTTAAGTAGTGATAAAGAGAGGCTGATTATTATCACGGGCTCAACAATTCCATCCTGACCAAAAGGGGGAAAAGAAGTCTAATAAAATATCAGTGGCAGAGAGAGTTCAAATCGAGTTGAGAGGCTACTCTGGAGGTTGCTGTTACTCAAACTTCAGTTAGACCTTGCTACTTATCATAACCTGCCAACCCCTAACCAGGACCATTCCAGCCAATCCTATAGAACACCGAGGGCAGTATATAAGATTCCACAAGGGTTCCATCCACTAGAGTAACTTTCCAGAAACCTACAATCTCAGATGGGTCCCTGGACCAGATAAGTCCTGAAACCTAGCCCAGCCTCTCCAGAACATCAGATAATTCCATCTCCCTACCCCATATTAGTGACAGACTCTTATAAAATGAAAAATTTAGAATGGCCATAGGCCAAACAACCCTGAAGAGAGGGATGGAAAGATCAGAGGTGATGGTGAAGTTACACAGTGAAGATAGAATTTAACAAATGAATATGAATGCCGAATCATTAAAATGATATCTCTTTTTAGTCTCCAGTATCTTAGAGCAGCTAGAAGTAAAAACCTAAAATTGTAGAATTGTAATCCATGTCAAAGTCTAAAACATGTTCTACAACTAGTTGTGGTGTTATGCTTGGAAATTTATTGCGTTTTTGTATATATGTTATTTTTCATGAAAAAAGAAGGGGAAAAAAGTCGATTGTGATGATAAAAAAATATTGAAGCCGTCTAGCCTCCTGTGTTCTGGAGCAGCTAAAGGAAAAATCTGAGAGGATGGTAATGGGAGCCCACAACAAACTCTGGGGTCTGTTCTGTAACTCCTGTTGAAGAGTGCTTTGAAAACTATTGCTTTTTCATTTCTTTGCTTTGTATATATGTTAAACTATGCAATAAAAAAGTTTAAAAGAGGGGTCGATTAATAATATGGTTCTAAAGAATAGTAACTATGCACCATTTCCACACTCGATAGAATTTGTTGTAACTTCCGGGGTTGAGGTTGGACCTTGTCCCCATCCCAGAAAGAATGAATAAGAGGCAACTGTGATCACTGGGGATTTGGGTAGCTCCTGCTGGTTCCCTCAGGCACTAAGTGATCCCTGAGGGATTGTCCGGCTTTGTGGTTCCAACACCAGCTGGAACCTCGCTATCAGCCTTCACTGGAAAACAGAATTTGGAACAAGAAGGCATCACTGGACTCCATCCAAGGGGATTTAGTTCCTGCCGTTCTAAAGTTCCTTATGATAAGACTGTGGCCCAGTTCCTGAACAGGGCCCCAGGGAAGGGGTTATAGCCAGGTACTCAGTGTATGTGTGCGGTTGTGTAGTGTGTGCTTGTGTGAAGAGGGAATGTGTTGCATGTACACTCTCCCTGTACATATTACAGGGCCTCAGGAGCCTTCCTTGCTGCCTGCACCTGGAAGGGGGCCTCAGAAATGTTGCCCTCCGTGTTCCTCTCGCCCCCTCCTCCTCAGTAGGTGGCAGTAGGTAAGCACTGCCTCGGACGAACGAGCGCTTGAAGCTGCAGGGTGGTACAGATCCCGGCCTTGTCTGGCTCAGGACTCGACCCTGGCTGGGCGTTCCCGCCTGAGTTCTGGGCACCTCGCTGAGTCAGCCGGGTCCACCCATTTCCATCTCAGGTCCTTCTTGCTCTGGTTCCCAGAAATGTTCCTCCTCTTCTCCTATGCCGACCCTGCCTTGTCCCACGAGCCAGGCTGCCTTTTTTCCCAATTGCTCCGCCGCCACCCCTGGGAGCGGGCGCCCCACCACCACCTCTGCCCCCACTCCCTGCGCACTCCCACGGCCCCCCTCCTCGCTCCTCTCTTTGTTGTCCTCTGCTTCCCACCCACGAGCCTTTGCCTTTTATTCTAGCAGAACCGCTGAGGGACAGGAGCGGAAGGAGTGGTGTCTCCTAAAAATGCCTTCGGTTAATCTCCCTGCCCAGGCCTCTGCACCGGAGGGTTCTCCTGAGCAGACACGCAGGGAAAGGGTAGGTGCTTCCTAAAATGAGGGTGTGCTTCTGAGTCACACACAAGGACAATGCCAGTTGCCATCTCATGAGGCAGGCTGTTTGGGTCCCCTCTGCAGCTCCAAAGCCTGGCACAGAAAAGGGCCTTCTGGAGATGGACAGACACCTGGGCTGAGGGGAGATGGGGCTGAAGGAACAAGGGGTCCTCTGGGAGCACAACAGCTGCCTTGGATGGGATCGCCAGCTGGCTGACTAGGGCCTGGCTTGGGGCATCTATGATTTGGCTCGGGGCTCAGTTCTGGTTTTCCTTTCTTATTATTGGAACTCATGCCTGTGAACAGTTGAAGCTTGGAGTTCCCCGAGCTCTTTGGGTGTTTGTGATCCAACCACACCTCTGATGGTGCTTTTATGGCCCCCCATCCTGTATCTATGTCATTTGTCACAAAAACCTTGACACTGAGTGCCCAGACTACACACCCCCAACCATCCTGTTAGTCTTCGTCACAACTTGCCCCGATTAGATGGGTCCCAGATGTTGACTTGATTGAATTGCAGACTGTTCTGGGGCCCTATCCTCATGTCCAGTCTACTGGGGACCCTGGAGGCAGACTGTGTGTTCACCTTCCTTCACTCACATGCCAGGTGATGTTAGGCAAGTTCCTCTACCTTCTCATGCCTCAGCCGTCTCATCTAGAAAAGTGTGGATAATTTTAGTACCTACCTCAGCCAGTCGTAATGGGGGTTAAGTTAATAATATGACGTGTTCACAACAGTGCCAGATACATAAGTGCTTAGAAAATGACAGCTGTTAGTACTGGCAGCAGAAGTAATATTATGGCCACACATGTGCCAGGACAGCTGCAGAGAGGCACGCACAGCCTTCGAGAATGGAGATGCTGGCGCTTGCTCTGAGTCACTAACCCAGGTGGGAGATGTGATCCTTGTCTAGGATAAATTCAGGGCTGGTTTCCTGCTGAGCCATGACAAGGCTATTCCTAAAGATGCCAACTTGCCCCACTGTTCCCTTTGGGAGGCAAAGTGGGCATCCCTTTTGGAGGGTGGAGTCCCTCTGGCTTCAGATGGTGGCCATTTGCAGGCTGGGGGTGACCCAAGCACAGAGAGCTGTGTATGTGCAGGACGTCCCCAAAGCCTGGCCACCTGCCTGCCTCACCTGGCTACAAACCACACCAGGTAGATGCCAGTTGCCACTTTTGTTCCCCAGTGGTTCGAACATGGCCATCCTAGAGACAAATTCTGAGGAGAATACTGCCGATTTCAGGGAAGGAGAGGGTAAAGAAGACAGGGAGAAGGGCTGTCTCAGTTCAGCTCTGCACTGTGTGACAGCTGCATGTTGGCTGATGATACACTGTCGGGGGAGGTTGCCTTCCCTGTCAGCTGAGATCATACTGCAAGTTGCCCAGTATGTGTAGAACTTTCCTTTATGCCTATGGTGTTAAAGGCTTTGGGATGTGGAGGGGCATATGCAGTCATCCTCTCCCAGACTCACTGAACCCAAATCGCTGCTGCTGGAGCCCAGTCCCCCAGTAGCTCTGATGCATTTTCTTCTTGAAAACCATGGCTTATGGGAAAGACCTGACCCTTAGGATCGGAGCTGCATGGTCATTTAGGACAAACCTAGCATGTTCTGTCTAAAGGCAAACAAACTGCTGATTTTTGTTCATACTCCAAATTTCTGCAAACTGTCCAAGGAAGTCAACACTTGGATCTAGATTAGAAACCATCTTCCTGTCTTGACTAGTTGAATTCAGATCTCAGATGCAGTACTTTCCCAGTGCCTGTTCAGCAGAATCTCATGTGGGGAGGGGTGCTGCCACCCTGGCAGGGAATCTTTGAGCATCTGGGTACAGAAGTGTCCTGGTCCGAGGCACAGAGCAGGTGGGGCCAGTGAGGAGTTTTGGTGGGTTGTGAATAAATGCAAAAAACTCATGAGACAACCATCCCTGACCAACAGCCTGGGGGCTTGGCAGACCCCAGGCACTGCCTCAGCCATCCTGCATGCCTTCCAGCCCTCTGCTCCCTGGACACTATTTGGCTGCCTCAGCCGTAAGTGAGAACATTTAAGATGTTTTCCCATAGGCTCACTCTTGGGCACGGTCACCAGGGCATTCACCAGGCAGCTGCTGGGAAGACCTCAGGCCTAAGAACTGGCTTGGGATTCACCTCTCTCACCCAGATCAGAGAAATGAAGTTCATGCTGGGGCAGGGCCGGTGGCAGTGGCCCAGGCAGCTGAGGCTGTGCCACCAGTCCAGAGAAGACCATCTCAGGGAATCTCAAGGGAGAGAAGTCTGCAAGGGCTGAGGCCTGGACATTCGTCACTCTTTAACATATAAGGAGCTTCCTGACATCTTATCCTACTCCCTATTGCTGAGGCCAATGGACAATGAGGATGAAACATCTGTCCCAGACACAGCCCATTCAGCCGTGCCAGCGGACACATCTGGACACTCAGCAGTTACTCAGGCTGGAGAACATCTGTGGCCTTGGCTGCCTTGCCTCTCCTGGACTTGCAGCAGAGGTGGTTTGTAATAGCCATTTGCAAGAGCAGGCAGAGTGGTTTGAAGAAAAGCTATGTATAAATAGAAAGAACACAGACCACAGGTCACTCTCCCTTTATGCTAATCCAATCCTACCCCTCTCCAGGCTGGGTGGTGTCTGCAAGCCTGCTGCCTTCCCAGAGAAGTGGTGTAGGAGGGTGTGGGGTCAGCACAGTGTTGCTGTCAGGAGACCTGAAGGGATGCCCTGGTCTGGCCTTGCTGACTGTGCGAACTTGGTTTGGTCACTAAACTTTTCTTTCAGCCTCATTTTGGCATCTAAAATATGAGAAAAAAGAACTACCTTGGTGTGTGAGGATTAACTAGACAATGCTGAAGAAATGTTGGATCACATTAGTTGGGAAAACCAGGAATCTGGCTTCAGGCATGGCTTCATCCAGGGTTCAGAGGCTGCCACCAGGATTTTCCCTTCCTTCCTGGTAGCCCTGGCAGTCTCAGCTGCACCCTCTTCTGACCCTTAGGCCAGCAGAAGAGAATCTGCACCTGTGGCTCAGCATTCAGGTGAAGTCTTGAGATTCACTCTGCCCGCACCAGGTGAAGAAGTCATGTCTCCAGGCCTGAACCTGGCTCGGAAGTCAAATACCCATTTGGACTTCATTCACTCAACAAGTGTTTATTGAGCACCTACTATATGCCAAGTATTCGTGTGCATTTGGAGATGAAGTAACGATAAGACTAATAAAACCCCTACTCCTTGCCCACACCAGTGGGAGAGAAAGAAAATAAACAAGTACACTCTATAAGGTGATACAAAGGCAGGAAATGATAAGAGCTATGAAAAAAAAAAAAAACATGAACCCAATGCAGATGATGGGAGTAGAGGGTGATGTGGGGTCAGAGTGGAGTGCTATTTTAGAAAGATGTCAGAGAAGGCCTCTGTGAGGAGGTGACATTTGAGTAGACACCTCAATGAAATGAGGTCTCTCATTTGTCCATGAAGAACTGGCTGAAGAATATTCTAGGCAGGGGAGAAAGTGCAAAGGCCCTGGCCAGACCAGTAGGGACTAAGAAGAGAGTAATGGAAGATGAGGTGTAGTGGCAGAGGCCACATTATGGTGCCCTGAGGCCACTGGAAGGAGGTGGAATCTCATTCTGACCATGATAGAGAGTCATTGGTGGCTTTTGAGAAGGGTAGAAACATGTTGTGAGTTATGTATTAAAACGATCTCCTTGCTGCTGTGTAGAAAGGGGTAGGGGCAAGCAGGGGCAGATTATGATGGCTGAGACAAGGGAACCTGTGATAGAGATATTGTGAAGTGGCCAGACTCAGGATATATTTTAAGTCATGGGTTCCCTTCCTGGAATCAGAAAAACTTGTGACTTGCCCAAATAGAAAGTAGGGATTGTTTCCAGAAGGCAAGGTGATAGATGCTGGGTAGAGAAGAAAAGCAGGAGTTTTCCATTACTTTCACCATTTGTAGTTTCATGCAGTCTGTCCATTGGTGCTATGTTTGAACCATCATTTGCTCTTGGAGGTTGGGGACTACATCTCCAATTTCTCTTCTTCCATAGCCTAGAATCACTGGAGGGGCTTTAGAGAAGAATCTGGTTCAACCCAACCACTTTACAGATGGGAATCCTGAGAAAAATTTTGGAGTTTCACAAAAGTCTTCCAGCTAATTATAGCTGGAACGCAGCTCTCCTGATCTCCAATGCTGGCTTTGGTCATGGAAGAAAAACTCAATTAGGAGAGTCGGGAGAGGGCTTAACCCTCCCACAGTCTCCTTCGGCACCTACCAAATAAACAGGGGGCTCACAACAATGTCCCTGGCCCTGCCCCCACTTCTGACCAGATGCCGCCCCTCAGGTTCCTCCTTACAGAAATCCTGGAGCCACCCCCATACTCCATCACCAGCTTTTCTTCAGCAACACTAATGAGAGTCAATTGCCCAGGCCATAAAAGGGAGGCACATGTGTGGGAAATACCAGGATTGTGCTTCATATTTATGATTTTTTTTTTTTTTAGAGGAAACATTTGAAATACAGTCTCTCCATTCCTGCTGGGAGAGTTGCCAGCAGATAGTTCACTGCTCCTGAGCTGGACGGGCAAGTGTCCACCTTTGAGGCAAAGCCGTGGCCCTGCAGTCTACAAAGCAAGACGGATGGGGCAGCTCTGTGGGAGCACAACCAGCTAGGATGGAACAGCCTGGGAAGGCACTGCCTGAAAACACTTTCCAGAAGGTCAATGAGTGCTGGCCAGTCTCCCTGTGGTGTAGGGAGCCTGACGATGACTTGCTTTGGTACTCAGGGCCCAGCATGGTGCCTGGCTCTCAGGAAGAATCGATGAGTGCTTGGTGAGGGGAGGATGAGGAGTGGTTATTTATGGGTCTGAAGTGATAAAAAAAAGTTTTGAAACTAGAGATAGGTGGTGGCTGCCCAACATTGTGAAGGTCACTGAATTGTACACTTTAAAGCAGTTAATTGTAAGTAAATTTCACCTCTACTAAATAAAAAAAAAAGAGAGCGCCAGAGTTCCTTCTCCCCCATGATCCACAGACTTCTTGGGCAGGAGCATGTCTTGGGCAGGAGCATGTGTCCTTTGGGCCATCTCCTGGGTGACCAGGTATCATGAGAGGGGAGATGGGTTGAGCAACCTGTGGTCTTTGTCAAGGGATCTCTCCAGCTCTCTCTCCATGGTTTTAATTTTCATCTAAGAAAAATAGTCCACGTTTTCTTAATTAGTGACCAAGTGTGGTCAGGAGAGGCCGGTGGGAGCGGTTACTGGGTTTAATCATGAACACGGCAGGGCTGTCCTCTCTGAGGAGGGGAGGGAAACTGGTGGCTCATTCTCATGTTGTGGTGAGCCATGGGCCGTGCAGGGCTGCTGCCGCTCCTGTACTGCTGAGGGGACAGAGCCATAAATATTCAGTAACAAGTTCCACATGCGGCCAGGGACTGTTGTTGGAAACTCTTCTCAGATGATCAAGGCAAGAAGAACAGTGTCACTGGGGTGAGGTGAGAAAGAGGAAGAGGAGACCTGCCTTCCCGGCTGACTGACCCAACATACTCCCTTTCTGGTGCGCCAGCTCCTACCAGACAGAAGCCAAAAGCGGAGGGTGCCCTGGGGCAGGGGTGCCGGTGGGCGGGGTACTCTGGGGGAGGAGCCAGGGACATTGTGGTTTGACTTGGGGAGGTGGCAAGTGAGGGGTGTTTGGGGTCCCGATCGACTCTCTGGTTCTGATTTTTTGCAAAGAAGTGATGGGGCCCACACCCGACTGACCACTTCCTGCTTCTGACCTTGAAAAGGTCTTGGGGGCTGCCCTGGGGGTTCAGCCAGGAGGTGGGCTCCAGGATAGCAACCGCCTTTGGCTGTCGGCAGCCAGCGGGCTGGGGGAGAGCAGCTTTGCCAACAAGGAGGTGTGTAGGGCCCAGTAGGCTTTAGCTAGCACACCCTCCAAGCAGCCAGCTGGAGCAGGGGCCCAGCCGTGTGCTGCTCTGTCCCCTCTGCCATTCAACTGTAACAACCCAGCCCTTCTAGGTCTGCTCAGCTCCTTTCTCCATCCAACGGTGACCCGCCGCCTGTGCTGGCCCTCCTCCCAGCTTCTCATCCCTCACTGCCCTACCCTGCCCCCAGCACTGTGTGGACTCTCTACAGCTAACAAGGGTCAGACACTCCTTTTTTGTGTGTTCCTATTGTTTATTTAAAAATTTTCCTTCTCCAGGTGGTAAACACACAGAGGAAGGGCTGGCTTGTCATCTTTCCTACCCCAACCCCCATTTGTCCCCTGCACCTTGGACGAGCTCTGTTTGAAGGAACACATCATCTGCTCCCTAAGCCCCATCTTTCCCCCTCAAATACAAACTGCACACACCTGCACAGAACAGATTTTTATCCCAACCATGCTCTACTCAGCATTTCCATTTATTCAATTTCATCTCCCAAAATATGTGTGTGTGCGTGCGTGATGGCCCACTTTTGCTCACCTTAAAACCAAATAATCTTTAATATTCCTGCTTGTGCTACCGTGAAACCTGACAGGTGCCATAATTAGGTCTCACCCTAAATTTGCTGAGGACTTTGGTTGCAGAGCAGATCTAAAATGTCTAGGGGTAACAGCACCCCAGAGCCACAGCACAAAGGACTTCTCGCTTGAAGGAAAGCGGTTGCTATCATTTTGGTCCCACATGTGCATAACCATGCAACATAGAAAAAGACAATTGTCTTTCTTGAGCAACCACTCACAACAGATGCACTGCTGCAGCCCTCCCCTTGCAGATCAATTTAATTACAGGCACGGATGCCCACTAGGGGTGATGAGCAAACTGGGAGCCTTGGATTTCTATAAAGTTCAAACTGCTTTGAAATCCAAATACAGCCAACCTTCAATTATCCACACTAAGTAAGGAAAGGGAGCGTGGATAATCCTGCACAGCAGATGATTAAAAAAATCATTTCTCTTTTGGCTTTTGGGAAGTACCATATGCTTTTTTTTTTTTTTTTTGCAACACAGCAGCAAAATTTCCTCTCTAGTTGTGTTTTGCTCAGATTAATATTGCAATGAGCTTGCATTTCTCTTCAAGAGCCAGCTGACATCAAGGAGGGCCAGACTGAGTTTATTCAGAAGGACACTGAATGGCAGGGGAAGTCAGGATGACAGGCGGGATATATAGAGAGAGATGGCCACAAGTACTGATGAAAAATCTAAGTCTCTGGAGTTCCTTCCCCTGAACTTGTAGGGAGAATAGAACAAGAAGGAGAAGAAAAACAGATCAATAAATTAAAAACTCTAAACCAAGGCACCAAATACAAGAGAGCAAGTACTCCTGGGGTGCTGCCTTATTCCCACCAAGCATTCCAAGTATCTATTTTCTTGACACCCATACGTAGACCATTTACTTTAGAGGGCCTGGTCTGCGCTCTGTGAAACATGCCTTGTACTCTCCTGCCTCCTTGCCTTGGCTTATGCTGTACATCTGCTTAACATGTCTTTTCCTCTCCTGTCCTATCCAAATTTCATCCCTCTTTTAAGACCCCACACATTCCCCACCCTTCCCTGAAAAGCCTTTTCCTATCATGTCTTTCGGAAGCAAACCTCTTCTTCCTCTTCCTACTTCCCTTCTGAATGTCCACAGACCAGTATTCTCTCACTCGACCTGCTTGGAGTCCGGAAAGCAGCTGTGCCACACTTCTTGGTGTCTCCATTAACACTGGACACCGTGGATGGTCCATCGTAGGTGCCCCCTACTTGGGCACTGAGAGGTGTAAATCTTGCAGGAAGGTATGAAAACACTACACAACCTTGAGTGATGTAAGCCTCTCCTGGGGCAAAAGAGTTTCCTAGTTTCCTAGGATTGGCCCCCAGAGATGCTGCTTCAGTAGGTTGGTTGGAACCTACTGAAGGTTAAAAATGCAGGGTTGGGCATTTTTAACAAGTGCTCAGGTAACTCTGACAGCTGAGAAGTCAGTTGCAGACACACCTATCACCAACACTTATGACTGAAGAACATTCATCTTTCTTCCATTTGCACAGGTGAAGAAAAAAAATGTATATGCAGATATACTGTAAAACACACTGGGGTTATTACTCTTAAATCTCAATACCCTTAAATGTTGATTTCAGCATTTTGTTAAATGTGAAAATAATTATAAGGAGTTCAGGTTAAAGTAGTATAGCAGCTTGCAATGCATTCTCCTTATTTTCATGATCTGAAGATGCACAATTTTCTACTTTTAATGCCTGGTATCGGGGTACAGCTTATAGCCAATGGTGCATTACAATTGGCATGGGGGTGCAGCACTGACTTGGTCCTACGCCGCACACCCCATCATTTCAACAAATTATGTACTTTGCTGATGTTATTTGCTGAGTTTCATTGTCATTTAAATATTCTCAAAAAGCTTACAGTATGACTTGGCACTGAAGTAAAAATTATTATGTACACAGAGGTCCAGAAACAGAGCAGCAGGGTATGGATTTGATATTAGAGAAGCAAACATTTTCTGGAGGAATAAGCACATTTCCCTATTTTCTTGCAAGAAATCAACCAATTGCTTTATAACTTTGTTACTCAAACCGTGGCCCTGTCAGCTTGTGAGAACTGCAGAATCTCAGGCCCTAGCCCAGACCTAATTTATGTCTGCTTTTTAACAAGATCCCCAGGTGATTTATATGAACATGAAAGTTTGAGAAGCATCAGCTCTGTAGGTCTTAAGAAGGGAAGATACCCACAAGTAGAAAAATCTGAGTTATATATTTTTTACTGGGATACATGCAAAAGGATGTTCTAGCACATGTAAAGAAAAAGCTCTTTCAGTAAATAAAGTCAGTTATATGAAAAAAGCATTGTACCATAGTTTAGTTAGGGTTGTTCTTTTTCCCGAGTGACAGATAAAATGATGGTGCATCTTGCAATCAAAGGCATAAGTAGTAAAAGTTCTACACACTTCACCAAAGTTGCCTTTTCTATCAGCTTTAATTCCAATAACCATTCTTCACTCCAGTGATTCCTAAAATCAAGTTATTTTATGTCAAAACCAAACATTTTGAGTTTGTTGATTCTGTTTTTTTAAATTTTACATTTTTTAAGTCCCCCTTATCCTATGCCATTAATTTCCTACTAAGACAAAAAGTTTGCTTCCGCCACTTTATTTTAGACCTTAGAAGTTTAAATAAGATGCAGAAAATATCAGAAGAGACATAGAAATAAGGCGGAAAGACTGGTCTTTCGTGATCCAGACCGACTTACACAGTTATATATTCTCCTTTCTTATTTAGAGCAATGACAATTGGAAAGCATTTTTTAAAACTGATGAACTGCTTTCACAATGTTACTGTAACTACTGATAAAACTCTGGAAATTAGTATTATCTTTTTTAAAAAAAGAAGAAAGTAAGCCCAAGGAGATAAGGATAGTAAGTGCCGGGAGTGGAATTCAAACGGCCGCCCCAGACCTTCGGAGCCCGCAGCTCCGGAAGTGGGAGCCCCGGCCACCGGGGGCCTCGCAGCGCTCAGTCCAGGTACCGCTTACACAGGAACAAGTGTGGCGACCCCTTTGGCAGCAGGACGCTTGAAAATCGTTCCTCCGTGTTTGTGAGAAATGCCTACACTTTCTCCTGTGCACTTAAAGGCCTTCAGCTGAGCTGTTCTGTTGACACAGCCTTTTGCCGAATAATGCTTAAAAAAACCTCAGGACGAGGAAAGCCTTTGAATGTTGGTACATGCAGCCCCTGTTCTTGACTGCGTGGAACGCTTCAGGACCTCACATTTTCTTCCCGGGTGGTATCGCTCTAGTTCTTGCAGGAGTTTCCTGGCGCCCCTTCCCCGCCCCTCCCTCCGCTCCAATTGCGTTCATCTCACCCCACCCCGCTGTCATTTATGTCCGTGTCACGTGCCGGACTGTACCTGACCCCTAGGCGCCGTTTCATTGCTAACCTTTGACCCTTTCTCATGGCCTCACCACAATAACCTGCTTCTCACGATTCTCACTCCTTTCTAATTAATTCAAAATGGTATGCAAAAGAGTTCTCGCTCTTGCTTCTCATTAATTCCATTAGTTGTTCTCAATCGTTGCTGACATTGAAAACACCTGGGGAGCATTTAAACTTCTCCAGCGCTCAGGCCACACCTTCTGCCAATTAAATCAGAGTCTCTGCAGGTGGAACTCAGGATGGTGCGCTCCTTATACGTTGCAGGTGATTTCAATATGGGCCAAGTTTTTGAGGGATTCAGTCAATTGTCCCTTATCTTTATTGCCCTTTCCCATGAAGTTCTCTAAGTTAAAAGCCCTTCAATAATATTCCTTCACCTACATAACCACTTTTCAAAATAACTTGTTTTTATTAAAAAACTCTTATTGTACAATCTTTGCTTTGCAAACACAGCTGAGTAAAGAAAAGGAAATAGAAATCTCTAGTAATCTGCTAACACATTCATGTAGATATCTCTAGTATCTTTTCCTTGTTTATAGTCTGTTCATGTGAGTGTGTTTCACTGTGCATATGGTTTTGTAATCTGCTTTTCCCATTTAAGTATCTTTTCAACTGAACTTCTCAACCTCTTATTTTTTCCTCATCTGCCCTGAACCCCATAACTTCAGTAAATCAGTCTTTCTTGATCCTTTCACCCTGGCCTTCTGTTGTGAATTCTGAAGCCTCCTTTTATCCTAATGGCTGAGTTCAGTTCAAAAGGATGAAACATGCTCCTTCTGGAATCCCTGTCTTTCCAAATGGCTCTGCCATCTGGCTGCCCAACTGCTCCAGCTCGACATACCTGAGGCCATCCTGGATTCCTTGGACACTCTCACACCTCACTTCCAACCAATTATCAAAGCACATTCATCATGCTTTTAAAATATTTTGGATTTATAACATATCTCAATCCCATGGTTGTAAATTCTATCTAGGTCACTATCATACTTTGCCTTAATTACTGCCTCGGCCTCTCAACTGGTCTCCTGGCTTCCCGCTATCCACGCACCACACCGTCTGAGTGATTCCATCAAGTTACTCTCATTGCCTGTAGGGTGAAGTCCATACTCCTTACTAAGGCTTTCAGAACCCTATAGGATCCAGCACCTGCTTAACTCAAGGCCTTGTCCACCTCCTCCCCCAACCCAGTGCACACCTCATCCACAATGTTTCAGGAATCCTGCCTAAAACATGCTTCTGATTCCTTCTTTTCATGCCTACACATCTTCTAGGTCACAGATGGTCCCTCAGTTCCCTGGAGAAGTCTTTCCTGACCCCCTAAATCCAAATTGGGTACCTCTTGTGCTCTCCCCACCGCCCCGATATCCTGTATCTACTCTATCAAAGCGTACACGATGCCAAATTGCAATTGCCTCTTTGCTTGTCAATATTCTCCTCTAGACTGAGCTGGAGAGCAGAGGCCATGTCTGTTTTTCTCATTATGTCCCCATCATTTAGCACAGCAAATAACTAGAACAATGAATGACTGAATCCCTTCATACTCCGTTCATGACATCTTTCAATACAGAGGGGTTTTATCTGAAGACATCATTCCTGCTGTGAGCAGAAATAACATACTTAAGGGAGGGGGAGCATGATGAAGGGACAGTTTTCTCCTGCCCTGTGAGTCCCCCAATCTCTCTCTGCTTCTTTTTTTTCCTTTTCCTGGTTTCCCCATTCTAAGCAAGCTTCAAGTCAAATTAGCCAAGTTGAATTTTGTATGAGCTTAGTTTTCTTTTTCATGGTGGAAGCTTCTCATCTTTTATTAATAATAGATGCCATTGCAACCCTAAACTCTGAAGCGTTTCAAAGAGCATCATGTTAATGAATATCTGGTATTAGCTTGCTGCTGATACCAACAGCCCCAACACATTAGTGGTGGAAAAAAAGAAGCTGGCAAAAGTAGAGGTAAATTTGTAGGGTTTCTAGTGTTTCTCTCAAGGAGTTTGGTTCCTTTCTTCAAAATGTTGTGGATCTTTAGTGCCTTTTAATTTGTTGTTGGCAGCATCTGGGAGTGGACCAGGTTTTACAAAGCCTTAGGCATACAAAATTTGGAGGCCTTCTTTAAGAAAAAGAATACAAGATTATAAGTATACTACCTACAAGCCTTGAAAATTGCCCTTGCAAATTAATCTTCATTAAGTAAAACTGTTCTCCAATTTCTTTCGTTATTTTATAATTGGAGAAACTGAGTATAATGGGTCTGAGAGTAAGCATGAAGACCGTTGCCTGGATTATCCATCCTGGTTGTAGGATCTGCTGCTCTTAACTGAGCTAGATGGGCTTTGAAAATTAGCTAAATACTCAGTTTCCTATTTCATTCATGCAAACAAAACCACAAAGGTTGAAAACACAGATATGTTAGAAATAAATTTTTTTCTCAACGAAGTCAGTCTTTGCATGAGCAATGAGCTGCTTGGTATGGTGGTAAGAGCTCTGATCTGGCAGCTGGGAGGGGCAGTTACATAGGGTTTTGTTCATACTATGAAGCACCTACAGAAATAGACCTGCTTATGCGGATTTTGAAACTGATTAATCTTCTACCACGTTAATAGGAAACAAAGTAGATTCTGAAGTTGGTGGAGTTGGGCAATTGCTATAGCCTTCTAGTTTGACAGGAACAGGGAATCAAGAGCAGTCGCAGCACTTAATCATTCTGATTGCTGCCACCAGAACGCTTCGGGCGCCCCCCTTCTCACCCCAAGCCCTGCCGCCGGCCCCAGGCCCGGGGTTACTCCAGCCTTGGAACCAAATCCGGTGCCATCCCCAGGCCGCATTCAGGATTCCTTCTCTTTACTCACCTTTTTTGAAGATATCTCGATAAATCTCTGACTTTAGTTTTGTCCCCCGTGGCTTTCTCCTGGATGGCTTTTGCGCTGTCCAGACCTCGGGGTCAGCTCGGCAAGCTCCCCCTCATCCCACTTGTCCGCAGGAGACCCGTGTTTAAGGAGAGTCATTCTGATGAGACCCTATTTTCGAACTTTGTCAGCCGAGGCAGAGCTGCGAACAGGAATGATGTACACACTGTGGGGGAGGGGGGGCAAGTTAAACTGCAGTCCCAGCTGGAGTGTATCCTTGCTCCAGTTTCCTAATTTATAAAACAAGGGGCTGGATTTAATGATCTTTAAAGGCCCTCTGCAGCTCCACAGTCTGCGGATGCTAAATGGAGTTTTAATAGAAGGAGGAAGGATATTTGCTTACTCCAGTTATTGGTGTCAGGAATGCATTTTTTGGTTACCAATGGCATGAAGGAGCTGACCTAGTCCATTTGGGGGCACTTTGGGGTAGGTTGCTATGCCTGCAATCCTTTTTTTTAAGGATGAACTTTGAGATGTCAAATTTTGATGAAAAGAGGGAGGGCGTGCTGCTGGGAAAGTTGGGTGTGAGCCCTGGGAGCCAGTGTGGCCTGGCTGTTTACTTTTGGGCAAGGATTGTGATAAACAGGAAAGTGCTTGGCAGGAACCCAACAGGGAGCCGAGGTGGAGTTTGTCACACAATTCTCTTCGAGGGGCTAAAAAAGAGACATAGAGGTCATTTACAGGGATTCAGGGCAGGAACTAGGGAGGTTGCATTGGAGCAGCTGGGTTGGGAACCGAGGATAGGAGTTTCAACTGGGAAAAATTCCCTGAGTTCTTGGGGGCAGGGCTGTGGGGTATTTTTTCTATAGGGCGCCAGGCCTCCATCTATGATGGGGAGGGCGTACATGGTGCTCAGTAAAGGGCAGAGGCCCTCCTTTCTGAGTGGGTGTGAGGTGGATTTGGAATGGATGATGGAAATAGGCCCCATTCTATGGCCACCCAGTGAGGATGTGGATGCCTGGGGCCCTCAGGCTGGGACTCCCTGCTTTCCCTGTGGGGACCCCCAGAGTGGTGACCTCAAGTCAGTGTTAGGCGATTGCTTGGCCAGCTGTGTTTGCTAAAGCTCTTTAAAACAACTTGCACAAGCTCAGGCCTGGCCTGCAACTGGATTCATGTCTCTGAAGGGAATTCTTGTCTAGGCAGAAAACTCCAGAAAGCTGGGGACAGGGGCAGGGGTGACCCTCTGCTTTTGACAGCCTGGCTGCCAGCCCTGCAGCTGCAGCTGGCTCTGGGGTGAGGCTGGGCTACTGAGAGGCACCCAGTGAGCTGAACAACATAAAGCCCGAGTCCTACTGAGAGAGACTCAAGTTGGCAGTGGTGGCAGAGGACAAGTAGGGAATCGTCTTGAGGTTCCTCTGCTCTCTGCTTTGCTGAGAGTTAATAACGGACTCACTGGGGAGCAAAAAGGGCAGGGACTTAGAAGGGTCCATTTGTTGCAAACCCAGGAGCACCTCCGCTTAGAAACCCCTTTCCTAACCAGGCAACTTCAGAGAGCTGCAGAATACAGCAGCCAAATGACCTGGCCCCATTCCCTGGGAACCTCGACAGATGGTATGGTAGGTTGAAAAATGGCCCACAAGAGATATCTACATCTTAGTCCCCAGAACCGTGATGTTACCTTATCTAGCAAAGAAGGTTTTGCAGACATGATTAGGTTGAGGATCTTGAGACAAGGTGATGATTCTGGACTACTTGGGAGAACAGAGGGTGATTTGACTATACATACCCAGAGGAAGAGGCGAGGTGACCATGGAGGCAGAGATTGGAGTGACGCGGCCAAAAGTCAAGGAATGCTGCAGTCACCAGAGGCTGGGGGAGGCACAGAACGAATTCTCCCTTAGAGCCCTGGGAGGGAATACGGTCCTGCTGAGACCTTGATTTTGGGTCTGCAATGCTCATTTCAGACTTCTGGCCTCCAGAAACTGAGAGAATAAACTTCTGTTGTTTTAAGTCACCAAGTTCGTGTTAATTTTTTACAGCAGCCCTGCAGCAGATAATACAGATGATCTCATCCTTGTCATCTCTGTCTTCCTCGGCATTGGTCAAACAAAAAGCAGGGTTTCTCCATGTATGTCAGCTGGTCCCCTGCATCAGGATCACGGGGGTGGGGGGTAGGATTTTTGTTAAAAATGCAGGTTCTGAGGTTCCACCTCAGACTTTCAGAGTCAGACTCTCTCAGGATAGGACTCCCAAGAGTTGCATATTTACCATGGGCACCAGATGACTTTAACACACACTATGGGCTTGAGAAGTAACTTCTTAGGTTACTTCTCCCAGATAAGATGTTTGATTGATTGAGTCTTCTAGGTATAACCTCTCAGTGTGAAGCAGTGACTTACTGGGGAGGGGGTTGTTAGGCATGGGGAAGAGACAGGTCTCTCCACACCTTCAAATCATACCCCAGAGTGGACAGGTGAAAAGAAACATCTGTTATTTTAGAAGTTGACTGCAATTTTTCTTTTTAGTCTGGGAGAATGAAGACTTGTTCCTTGGAGAGACGCACTGTTGTTTGGGAAATGAGACTACAGGAACTTCTTTGGTGACAGATGTGAGGTCCTCAGGCTGAGCTGGATGAGTAGGGATGAAACAAAAAGAAGGCTAAATTGCTCTTAGAAATCAAGAAATGTTGAAAAATTGTGGGCTCCCAGGAGGAGGAAGAGATGCAAGGATAGGACAGCAGGAGCTGGGAAAGTGGTCTAGAGGGAGTTCAGAGGAAAGCATGTGGTCCTAGTGACATAGAAAATTTACTCCCTGCCTGTGCTGCAATTACTTCCCACCCACACCTTTTGCCAGAAAAGCTTCAGTAAAATCTTGTTTCATGCAGCCTGTGTAAAAAGTGCTTTTCAGGAAAGAAGAAGTTTTGTACTATGCTAGAACATCTCAAGAAAGAAGAGAGATGGGCACTGCCGGAGCTGGGCTGTAGCAGTCTGTAACAAGGACCAACTCGGTAGATGCACAGATACTGGGAAGTGCAGTAGGTAGAATGAGGGAGATTGTTTTGGCCATTTTGTTTGATATTGAGAGAAATGGTGATCCAGAAGGATGGAGAACCTGTGGAAATGATGAAATGCACAAAGGTGGAGGCTGACTTAGCCAAATTGGGTAGGCAGTGACTCCATGGAGGTCTTTAATTCCATGCTGGAGACGTCACAACATCCTATCATGGTATTAGGGCCCCTTAACTCATCATCAAATTAGTTTTCTGAGGTCATAGGTGGAGGGTCTTTGGTAAGAATCTCTGTGATAGAAATTGTATGCATGTGTGCATGTAAAACACAAGGTTTATCAAGTTATTGAAAGACTAATAAAGGATGTTCTGGAGGTGGAGATTAAGAAAAAATACAAAGTTTTCTATATATTTTCCTAAACCAAATGCTCAAGTATGTGGAATTTGAATAATTGTTTTTTAAGTCCAATCAATTTTGAAACAGAGAAAGTTAGAGGATTGGCCATCAGCGGATTGCTGATTAATGACTCTGGAGTCTAATTATACTGCTGTCAGGAGGCTGAGTGTCCACGATAAATCCAGGCGCATCAGCCTTTCCAAGCCACCGGGAGAGGAGTGTCTTGATTTATCCCCAGCTGGCACATGTTCTCCTTATAATACCTGAGAGAGCGCTCAACTACTTAATGGTCTGAGAGGTCAATTTTCATCTTGTGTTGAGCAACCTAGAATTTTAAGCGTTCTTACCCATGACAGTGAGGACACAATGGCCGTTTCTTCTTATTGCCCTTTTGGTTCATTTTCTCTCCCTAACTAACCTCTTTCATTCAAAAAACATTTGCTGGATGTGGTAGATGACAAAAGTGGCTACAACGTTCCATTGCTCTCTGAATCCATGCCCTTTAAAATGTGACTTTGCCACTCCTCTCATGAACAGATGGAGTGTATTTCTCTACCCCTTTAACCTGGGCTGGCCCTGTGACTTGCGTTGGCCAAGAGAATGTGGTGGAGGTGACAGTGTGCCCGGTTTGAGTCTAGACTTATGAGGCCTTGTACACTTCTGCTCTCTCTCACCAGCTTTCCTGGCTGCCACGTGAACAAGCCCAGGCTAGACTGCTGGTTGATGGGTGACACATGGCCAAGCTCCCTTCCACCCCCAAAAGAGCCTAGATGACCTGCAGCTGAGCCCAGATAAAACCAGAAGAACCACCACCCAGCTGAGCTTGGCCTAAACTGCCAATTTCTGACTCATGAGCTATATAGAAGATTGTTTTAAATTTGATTTGCTATGCAGCATTATTCTGACAATAGATAAGTGATATACTGGGTACCTAATATGTACTGCCACTGTTCTAGTCTGGAGTCAGAGAATTAGAGATATAGAGATGAATGAGACATAGTTCTTGCTGGTGAGGTGCTTACAGTCTCTCGGAGCAGATAGATTGATAAACATGCCATTGCATTTGAAGGGAAATAGCGACTAATTTCTATTGAGCATCTATGCGCCTGGTATGATGCTAAGTATTTTGTCTACATTATTATCTCAATCTTCATAGAAATCTCTGGGGCAGACATTACTATTACTAGCCCATTTTATAGATGAGGACACTGGGACCTATGGAAGTTGTCAGGCCCCCATGGTCACATAGTGAGTAAATGGCTCAGCTAGGGTTCCGTCCAAACTCTTTTTGACTTCAAAGCTGCCTCTTTGGAGCTTGACTACTTCTTTCTGCCATCTCCTGATGCCCCTATACAATACATACAAAGCATTAAGGAATCAAAAGAAGGGACAGCTGGCATCACTGGGTGGGAGAAGAGAATCTCTCTGGGGCCTGGCCAATGGGAGAGAACAGAAGATAGACTGGGAGCCCAAACTCACAGCCTAGGGGTGAGCTGTTGTGATAATGAACTAGAGGAGTAGGGCCAGTTTGGATGCATTTGGGCTGGGGTCCTGTCGGGGTGCCCTGGAAATGATATTAGTTCATATGCAGGCAGGGGCATAAACCAGGGAAAGCGGGGATGCTGGGGGGAAGGAGGGGATAAGCAGGGTTCTCTTTGCTCTCTGAGTCAGGAAGCATTTCCTGCTGCAGAATATTCAGTGCCAGACAATTCCTGGTTGGGAATTTCTGCATGGAATGGATTTTAAAAACCACATCATTATTAATAGGAAATTCATTTTTCCCCTCTTGCTTTTTCTTCTATGGCCTTTTAAAATGTTTGTTTTCCAACTGATCTTCGAGCTCCCTGTTAAGGCTCCTATAGCCGAAGGGACGGCACACTGATGTGGGCCACGGACTCTGCTCTAACTAGTGTTTCCCTCGTTCTATAAGGTGTCCACACAGAGGGGAGGGAACAGACACAGAGCGGGTCCTAACGTTCGCCTGGGCGGATTTTAGACTGGGAGCACCTGAAGGTGACAGCCAGATCTGCTGTATTTGCAGTTGCCCTGTGTGTGTGGAGTTTGCTGCGGTGAAAACTGCCAGCGGGTGAAAACAGCGTGCGCCGGGCACCTGTGAGCATTCATCCTTCGGTTCATAGTCACTACCCCAGGAGGATGATTCTAGTGTCATTCGAGTTTTGCAGATGAGGCAACCAGGCAGGAAAGTATAGCTGTGTTCAAAGACCTGTAGCTGGAAATGAGTAAAACCTGAGTTTGAACCAGGACATTGGGTTCTGGAGTCCCCCAGAGTCTTAAACTCTCTGCCCTGGCTGCCAGGAAATAAACCAAAGACAACAGGCTCTTGGGACAGTGGGACAGGGATTGGGAGTGGGGGATCGGGGATGGGGGTGGGTTGAGCTGGAGTCCTTACGTTTTACTCTATACACTTCTGCAACTGGTTGAGGTAGATATATATATATATATATACACAAAAGTAGATCTGGAAGGAAAAAAAAGAAAATATTCCAAAATATTTTTAAAGTCATGGAGTGTTAGAGCTGGCAGTGACCTTGAAGATGACCCAGACCAAGGAGGAAGCTGTCTTGAAGGTGAAGTACTTGCCTCAGGCCCACAGCTAGGTGGCGATGACAGAACCTCTCTGGACTCCCCATCTGTTCTGCCAGCTCTGCCTGGAGGCCAGGACCTGCTGGTCTGCTGGGCTCTTTCACCTGGCTTTTCCATCCCACCCTCCCTCTCAGCAAGTCTTTCCCAGCCTGCCTCAAGTTCAGGTGCCTGGGGTCTCACGCTGGCCTCAGTCTGACTCCAGGCCCTTTGGGCTGAGCATTTGGGACATGCTCCCTGGCTTTCCTCCCAGTTGAATCTGACTGTCTGATTCCTTAAGGCTGCCCAGCCACTCTGGAAAACCTAATCCAACCCCTTACAAGGTATAGCTGGAGTATAACAGCAGGCATCAAGGGCTTACAGCAAAGGACTTCTGCAACCAGGCCCGGCCAGAGGAGGACCTATTTAAGAATGCCTCAGCTGATGACCTTAGGAGCAAGAAGAATTGCTGAGTAGGAAAGAAGAACTAATTGCGGGGTCACTGTAAATTCCATTTTTTGTAAGGTCAGTGAGACCAGTGATGCCAAACACAAAATCCCTGTTCTTTCTCCCATCTCTTCCCCCCAGTAAAGAACTGCCTACCTCTCTGGTCACTGACATTACCACAGAGGAAAATACATTTAAAAAGTCCTTTAGAAAGGACTTCTTTCTGGGACAAATGTTTTCTTTTTGTAGCATTATGCAGGGTCTCATTTTTTGGAGTGATTTTGCCCTCAGGCTGAACCTTCCTCTAAATAGGAGAGTGGTCATTTCCTCCTCCTGTTTCCCTGAAGGCGATGTGGCAGACAGATCGCTGTTGTGTTGTGGCTTGGATGTTATATTTACTGGGAACATTTCTTCCTGGTAAATCGGCTTTCTGAAGTCACGGCCACTTCCTTTTTCTTGCTGCACAGTGGGGTGTGATGGCTGAAGAGGAAGTGAGGGTGAGAGAGCAAGATCAGTCCTCATCCTGTATTTAGGAGTCTAACTTCCCCTCACCTCCCTGGAGGTTTTGTTTGGGAAAACGGCCCTTGTTTTCCATGGAACAATGGGTTCTGGGAAGCAGGAATGCCGTCCTGGCAGAGCACGTGTGGGGCAATGAGCGGGTAGCAATGTTCTAGAAGCCCCTTAAGCGCGCATCTGCCAGGGAGGCCCCACTAGGATTCAGGATGTAGGAAGCTGGAGAGCAGCTCCAGGACAGCTCAGACATTACCTGCATCTGGCTGGACAGGTCCCAGCCAGGAAGGGCAGAGATGAAGTAGTTATGGCCTGGAAGTCCCAGGGTTTGAGTTCTAGATCTGGCTCTCCTAGGAAAATATCTGCGTTTCCCTGTGCTGCTGTCATCTGCGAAATGGGGACAGTTATATTTGTCCCCTTACCTTGTTGAGGTGGTGTACATATTTTTGCTTGTTTTTTGGGGGTACATGGTCCAGGAATCGAACCCAGGTCTCCCGCATGAAAGGCTGGCATTCTAACCGCCAAACTACCTGTGCACCCAGTGTATTTTTAAAAAGAAGTAAAGAAGAGGAAGGTAAAACTGCAGAGGTAACTAAAGTTCAGAAAAAGCAAAGGATTACTGTGTTTCCACCACAGTATGCATGTGCCGGTGAGATGGAACGTCCACCCTTTTGAAGACCTGGGAAGACAGCTCACACAATAGGTCGCCAGTCCTTCCTTATGGTGGCTGGGTCCTGAGATAATGTGTAACTTAACAGGGAAAATCTGCATCTTTTCCCCCCTAAGGTCAGGAACAAGGCAAGGATGTCCATTCTTACCACTGCTGTTTAATATAGTGCTAGAAACTCTAGCCTGAGCAACAAAGGCATTAAAAAGGAAGAAAAAGCATACCGTTTGGAAAGGAAGAAATAAAACTGCCCCTATTTGCAGATGACATGACTGTCTACAAAGAAATTCCTAAAGAATTTATAAAAACTCTCCTACAGCTGTAAGGTAAGTTCAGTAAGTTTGCAGGATAAAACATAAACATTCAAAAACAAGTGTTTTTCTACTTACTAGGAATGAACATGTGACCACAAATGAAAAGTACAATGCCATCCACTTGTAGTTGGTACAATCACTCACAAAAATGAAATACTTAGGGCTAAGTATAATAAAACATGTACAGGGCTCGGATGATAAAAGCCGAACAATGGCAGTAAAAGAAATCAAATAAGATTTAATAAATGGATAGACACACTGTGTTCGTGGATTGGAAGACTCAACATGGTAAAAGATCTCAATTCTCTCCAAACTGATGTACAGATTTAATGCAATTCCTATCAAAATCCTAGCAAGACTTTTTCTTTGTAGATATGGATAAAATTATCCAAAAATTCACATGGAAGTCAAAATAACTGGAATATCTACAACAATTTCAAAAAAGAAGAATAAAGTGGGATGAATCAGGCTACCCAATTTCAGGACTTCCTCCATAGACACAGTAATTGAGACTATGTGGTATGGCAGAGAGAAGGACACATAGATCATTGGAACAGAATAAGAAATCCAGAAATAGGACCAAACAAATATGCACAACTGATTTTTTGGCAAAGGGGCAAAAGCAATTAAATGGAGAAAAGTTAGCCTCTTAAAATAAATGCTGGGGGAACAATTGGACATCCAGAGTCAAACATATGAACCTTAACCTAAGTCTCACACCTTTCATGAAAATTAACTCAAAATACATAATGGACTTTAATATAAAATGTAAAGCTAAAACTTTTAGAGAAAACTGAGGAAAATCTGAAAATTGATACTCTGGGCTTCATCAAAACAAACAAATTTTGCTTTTCAAAAGACCTGTTAAGAGATGAAAAGACAAGTTACAGTGGTAGAAAATATTTGCAAGCCACATTTCCAGCAAAGGACTGGGACCTGAAAATATACGGAACTCTCAAAACTGAACGATGAAAAAATATCTCATTAAGACTTGGGCAAAATGTTATCACTAGCCATTCGGTAAATAAATGTTCATTAAAATCACAATATGTTGCTACTACACGCTTATCACAATGGCCAAAATAAAACATAGTGACTACACCAAATACTGGTAAAGGTACAGATAAACTGGATCACCCCTACATTGCTGGTGGGGATACGAAATGGTACAAGCCACTTTGGAAAACAATTTGACAGTTTCTTAAAAAGCAAATATGCAGTTACCCTGTACGTAAATGTTTACAACAGCTTTGTTGGTAATAGTCCCAAACTACAACCTGGCTGACCTTCTATGGGTAAATGGCTAAATAAACTGTGGTACTTCTAATAAATGGAATACTTCCTATTCAGCAATAAAAAAAAAAAAGTGAACTATTGACATATTGTAACAACTTGGATGAATCTCCAAGCAATTATGATGAATGAAAAAAGACAATCCTGAAAGGTTACATACTGTATGATTCCATTTATATAATATTCTTGAAATGACAAAAT
The DNA here is from genome assembly GCF_023851605.1 of Tamandua tetradactyla. Classification (NCBI taxonomy): domain Eukaryota; kingdom Metazoa; phylum Chordata; class Mammalia; order Pilosa; family Myrmecophagidae; genus Tamandua; species Tamandua tetradactyla. The sequence continues at coordinate 129,205,895 of NC_135329.1, read as the reverse complement.
TACAGAAATGGAGGACAAATGAATGGTTGTCAGGTTTGAGGAGTGGGAGTGGGAGATAAGTTGATATGGTTATAAAGGGCAACTTGAGAGGTCCATGTGGTGATGGAAATATTCTGTATTGTGAAGTCACAGAGTAAATAGCCTGGTTGTGATATTGTACTATAGTTTACAACATATTGTCACTGGGGGAAACTGGGTAAAGGGTACATGAGCTCTCTTTGTGTGATTTCTTACAACTGCATGTGAATCTACAATTATCTCAAAATCAACAATTTTATTTAAAAACATTCTACATGGGTAGAAAAGCAAATGAGATTAAAATTCTCATTCACATTTGACAGGACTGGCACTCACCCAAGGCAGGTGGTTGTCTGCAAGGCAGCTTGTAGAGCAGACCCCAAGGCATTGGGGAGTGGAAGGGTATTGGATTTGGAGTTGAGGGCTTGGATGCCCCCAAGTCTTGGTACTCATATTGATCAACTGGCAACAGCTATTCTAAAAGGTATGCCGTGAGGAGCAGATGTGAGCTTGTGTGTGGAAGCTTACATACACACATCCATCAGTGGTTGGTCTGGAAAGCAATGATGCATGCTGGGGCTCCACTCTGGCACCCATGCATATGTATATGTACAATATACATAGCAATATAGTATATTGCTATGTAAAATCTGGAAAGTTAACCACCAAAATGCTACCAGTGATTATGGCTTGGGCGGGTTTTTCAACTTTTTTTTTGTTTGTCTCTATTTTCTGATTTTTCCATGAAAGCATATATTTCTTTTTTTTTTTAACATGGTCAGGCACCGGGAACCGAACCCGGGTCCTCTTGCCTGTGAACCACCGTGGCCTGCCCAAGAGCATATATTTCTTGTTTAATTGCAAAGAGTTGTTTAAAATCAACAGGAAGTTGACTCACACCACATAAGCCCTGTCCCATTGCACTGGTCTGGGGAGAGCCGGGTGTGAGGGGCAGGGACTAGACTGAGCAGACCCCAAAGTTGGCTGGGGTGCAGTGGGTCTGTGAGAGACAGGATGAAGGGGCCAGGCCACGAGTGTCACTGACATGCGATGTGGAAGAAGTAGAAAAACAAGAGTGGAGACAGTGCCAAGGATGGTATTGGTCTTAATGACTTGGCTGCAGAGCTGATGCTGCTGAGCAACAGTAACCTCAAAAGTCAAAGGGGAGAAAAGAAAAAAAAAAAAGCATGACTTTGATGAAGATGATGTCCTGAAAGAACTGAAAGAATTGTCTTCAGAAGCTCAAGGGATCAAAGCTGACAAAGAAACTGCTGCAGTAAAGCCAACAGGAAATAATGAAAAAAGAATCCATCTCAAAACACAGAGAAAAAAAAAGAAAGGACAGAGGGTCAAAAAGCAAAGTTTTGATGATAATGATAATGTTGACTTGGAAGATAAAGATTCAAGATCAAAAAAGACTGTGAAACCAAAAGTGGAAATGTACGCTAGGACTGACGATCTGAAAAAGCTAAAGGAAATGCACATAAATCAAATAAAAAGAGGGATGGGTCAGAAGAAGATGAGGATAGCAGTAAAAAAATTAAAGAGCATCCCAGAGTAAATTTTTCAGGTGAAAGCAGTGATGAATCAGATGAATTTTTGCAGTCTAGAAAAGGACAGAACAAAAATAATAAAAATAAGGCAGGTCCTAAATGTAGAGAATTGAAATGAAGATGCTGCCTCCTTCAAAATTCAGACAGTGGTCCACAAGAAGGCAGTAAAGAAAGGGCATGCGGGGAAAAAAAGGTTAGATGAAGAAAAGGCAAAACTATGGAACTGAAAGAAAAAGAAGAGTAAACAAAAATTATCTCTAAAGAAATCTGAAGTGGAAGCTGTAAAATCTAATGTGACTCTTGATGCTGGAGCAACCCTTGCCTTGCCTCTGACGAAAAAGGAGAGATTCGCATAGCTGCAGAAGATAACAATGAAGGAGACAAAAAGAAGAAAGATAAGAAAAAGAAAGGAGAAAAGATAGAAAAGGAGAAAGAGAGAAAAAAAAGGATCTAGCAGGGTGGGCTATGGTGGCTCAGTGGCGGAGTTCTCGCCTACCATTCCAGAGACTTGGGTTCAATTGCCAGCACCTGCCCATGTTAAAAAAAAAAAAAAAAAAAAAAGACCTAGCAAAGCCGCAGTTAAAGATATGCAAGAAGCTTTATCTAAACTTAAAGAGGAAGAAGAAAGACAGGAGAGAGAAGAGAATGAACATATAAAATGACTCGAAGAATTAGAAGCCAAGCATAAAGAAGAGAAATGATTAGAACAAGGAAGAAGAGAACAGAAAAAGCAAAAAGAAAACAAAAGAAAAGAGCACTTGAAAAAAAGAAGGGAAACTTTTAAAAAATTTTTACTTTGTAACGTATATACAAAGCAAAGAAAGGAAAAAAGCAATAGTTTTCAAAGCACTCTTCAACAAGTGATTACAGCACAGATCCCAGAGTTTGTCATGGGCTACCTTACCATCAGCTCAGATTTTTCTTCTAGTTGCTCCAGAACATTAGAGGCTAGAAGGAATAAAATTTTTTATCAAAAATAACACGTACAAAAAAGCAATAAATTTCAAAGCACATCGCTATATTAGTTGTAGGACAGATTTCAGAGTTTGGCATGGGTTACAATTCCACAATTTTAAGTTTTTACTTCTAGCTGCTCTAAGACACTGGAGACTAAAAGAAACACCAATATAATGATTCAGCAATCACACTCGTTTGTTAAACCCTGACTTCTCTGTATAACTCCACCGTCACCTTTACTCTTTCTCCCACTCTATGCATTTTGGGGCCATGCCCATTCTAACTTTTTCATGTTGGAATGGGCTGTCCATAATATAGAGTAGGGAGGTGGCTCTAGCTAATGTTCTAGAGAGGCCGGCCCCTTTAGGTTTCAGGACTTATCTTGTCCAGGGACCCATCTGGAGGTTGTAGGTTTCTGGAAAGTTACCCTAGTGCATGGAAACTATATAGAATCTTATAGATTGCCCTAGGTGTTCTTCAGGATTGGCTGGAATGGTCCTGGTTGGGGTTTGGCAGGTTATGATAGGCAGCAATGTCTAACTGAAGCCTTGTGTAAGAGTGACTTCCAGAGCAGCCTCTCGACTCTATTTGAATTCTCTCAGCCACTGATACCTTATTTGTTACCCTTCTTTTCCCCCTTTCAGTCAAGATGGCATTGTTGGTCCCATGGCACCAGGGCCAGACTCATCCCTGGAAGTCATTTCCCACATCGCCAGGGAGACTTTCACCCCTGGATATCATGTCCTACGAAGAAGGGAAGGCAGTGATTTCACTTGCAGAGTTGAGAGAGTGAGGCCACATCTGAGCAACAAAAGAAATCCTCTAGAAGTAACTCTTAAGCATACCTATAGGTAGGCTAAGCTTCTCCACTACATACATAAGCTTCATAAGGCTTGCCTCAAGATCAAGGGCTTGGCCTATTGACTTGGGTGTCCCTAATGTTTGAGACAGTATCAGGGATTTCCCTGGTGGTAAAGTTTGATAGTTCCATATTTTTTCTCCCATCCCTCAAGAAACTTTGCCAATACTTTTTGATTATCTACTTAATATATTCTAGGATGTATCCAGGCATTACATTGAACTATACAAGATTAAAGGCTCTCATTCTTAATCTGGGCTCCCTGTGTTTCAGTTGTTCAAATGAGCTATCCAGACAGGTTGAGTTAGATTATGTGCTACAGAAAATTTAGGTTCTGGACATAATAAAACTTTCCTCCTTTCATCTCAAAGGATAGGTGAGGTTCTAAAATATAGACAATGTCTTCCTTACCCCTGTGTTCTGAATTACCTTAATCCCAACCTCATCAGCTTCATTCTTATCTCTAAATACCAGGTTTTACATATATAAAAGAGCCTCTCAAAATCCAGAAAAAATAATCCTCTCTGAACTAAATGTGGCTGCTGTAGGAGTGTACAATCTAGGCCCCTGTTTTCTTAGAAGCATTTTCTAAAGGAGATTATACAATAGTTGCTCTTTTGCTTCTGGCTTATTTTGCCAAATGTCCCCCAGTCTCATTCACAACGTTGCATGCCTCAAAACCTTGTTCCTTTTTGTAGCAGCACAGTGTTTGCTCATATGTATACACCCTCATTCACCAATCTCCTTCTCAGTCAGTGCATCAAGAAGGGAAAATTTTAACCTAATCCCAGAGAGAAGCCAGAGCCAGAGCCAGAGCTACCCTTAAGCTTCTACAAGCTCAGGGTGTTGAAGTGCCATCAAAAGACTCTCTGCCAACTTATGAAGATAAAAAGAAGAAAAAGCCACCACAGCTGCTAGAAAATAAAGACGTGTCAGAACCCACAGAATTGAGTGCCGCTGTAGAAGTTGTGCAAAAAGAAGTGCCAGAAGAAGAGGAGACGCCACCTCCTGTTGAACCAGAAGAGGAAGAAGAAACTGAGGTTGTGGGATTGGATGATTGGGAGGCTACGGCCAGTGATGAGAATAGAAAAAAGAAGAAGGAAACTCAGTGCACGTAGAAGAAAAAGAAAACCCCGAAGAGGAGAAGGAGGAAGAAGAGGAGGCAGAGGAAGGAGACAGGGAAGGCAGTGAAGATGATGATGAAGACGAAAAAGTTTCAGAGGAGAAAGCTGCGGGGAAAACATTAGATAAAAAGACAAGTATAGAAATGAACTCAGAATCTGAATCTGACTGGTGACAATCAAACTAAAGAAGAAAGGGCCTACGACACAGCAAAATGGAGGATTGAGAAACGGAGACTTGAGCATAGTACAAATTTAAATGCAGAAAAGCTAAGAGCCCGTTTTCTGTGTGTTTGGACATGCGGACGCAGGGAAGACAAAGATAGGCTCTGTCACACCCATGTGCAGGATGGTGAAGCAGGCGGTATCACACAGCAAACTGGGGCTATTAATATTCCCCTTGAAGCTATTAATGAATAAACTAAGATTATTAAAAATGTTGATAGAAAGAATGTACAGATTCCAGGAACGCTGATTCTAGACACTCCTGGGCATGAGTCTTTCAATTATCTGAGAAACAGAGAAAGTGTTCTTTGTGATATTGCCATTTTATTTGTGATATTATGCATGGTTTGGAGCCCCAGACAGTTGAATCTATCAGCCTTCTGAAATCTAAAAAATGTCGCTTCATTGTGGCACTCAATAAGATTGATGGGTTGTATGACTGGAAAAGCAGCCGAGACTCAGATGTGGCAGCTACTTTAAAGAAGCAGAAAAGGAATTCAAAAGATAAATTTGAGGAGTGAGCAAAAGTTATTATTGCGGAATTTGCACAGCAGGACTTGGATGCCACTCTATTTTATAAGAATAAAAACCCTTCCACTTTTATGTCCTTGGTTGGCACCTACCTTTGCACACACTGGTGATGGCATGGGAAGTCTGATATACCTTTTTACCACATTGACTCAAACAACATCGAGCAAGAGACTTGCAGACCGTGAATTACTGAGCGCTAAGGTGATGGAGGTTAAAGCTCTCTCAGAAATGGGCACCGCTACAGATGTAATATTGATCAATGGACATTTGAAGGAAGGAGATACCGTCATTGCTCCTAGAGTAGAAGAGTCCATTGTAACTCAGATTTGCGGCCTCCTGTTAGCTCCTCCTATGAAGGAACCATGAATGAAGAACCAGTATGAAAAGCATTAAGAAGTAGAAGCAGCTCAAGGGGTAAAGATTCTTGGAAAAGACTTGGAGAAAACATTGGCGGGTTTACCCCTTCTGGTAGCTTATAAAGAAGATGAAATCCCAGTTCTTAAAGATGAATTGATCCATGAGTTAAAGCAGACACTCAATACCATCAAGTTAGAGGAAAGGGGAGTCTATATCTAGGCATCAATGCTGGGTTCTTTGGAAGCTTACTTGAATATCTGAAAATGTCAGCAGTGCCCTATGCAGGAATTAATATCAGCCCAGTCCATAAAAAAGATGTTATGAAGGCTTCAGTGATATTGGAACATAAGCCTCAGAATGCAGTTGTTCTGGTTTGCTAGCTGTTGAAATGCAATATACCAGAAATGGAAAGGCCTTTAAAAAGGGGAATTTATTAAGTTGCATGTTTATAGTTCAAAGCCTGTGAAAATGTCCTAATTAAAGCAAGTCTATAAGAATGTCCAAATTAAGGCACCAATAAGAGGTTATCTTTAGTCAAGAAAGGCCAATGAAATTCAGGGTTTCTCTCAACTGGAAAGGCACATGGTGAACATGGCAATGTCTACTAGCTTTCTCTCCAGGATTCTTGTTTCATGAAGCTCCCCCGGGGGCATATTCCTTCTTCATCTCCAAAGGTCTCTGGTTGCGTGGGCTCTTGTACCCTTGTACTTTCTTCAACTCTCAAGCTTTTTCCAAAATGCTTCCTCTTTTAAAGAATTACAGTAAAATATTCAAGACCCACCTGGAATGGGTGAAGTCACATCTCCTTCTAATCCAAGCCTAATACCCACCACTGGGTGTGTCATATCTCCATGGAGATAATCTGATCAAGTTTTCATCCCACAGTGCTAAATAGGGATTAAAAGAGATGGCCACCTCCAAGATGGATTGGGATTAAAACATGGCCTTTCTAGGGCACATGATGCTATCAATCTGGCACAGCAGTCATTTTGGCCTTTGATGTGAGAATCAGCACAGGAAATGATTGATAGTTTAGGAGTTAGAATTTTTAGTGCAGAAATGATTTATCATCTATTTGATGCTGTTGCAAAATATAGACCAGACGACAAGAAACAGAAACAGGAAGACGTTAAGCACATAGCAGGATTTCCCTGCAAGATGAAAATCCTCCCTCAGTATATTTTTAATTCTTGAGACCCGATAGTGATGGGAGTGACTGTGGAGGCAGCTCAGGTGAAGCAAGGCACACCCATGTGTGTCCCAAGCAAAAATTTTGTTGATACTGGAACAGTAACAAGTATTGAATTAAACCACAAACAAGGGTATGCTGCAAAAACAGGAAAAGAAGTTTGTGTCAAAACAGAACTTATCCCCAATGAATTTCCCCAAATGTACAGAAGACATTTTGAAGCTACAGACATTTTTGTCAGAAAAACCAGCCGGCAGTCCATTGATGCGCTCAAAGACTGGTTTAGAGATGAGATGCAGAAGAGTGACTGGCAGCTTATGGTGGATGAAGAAGGCACTAGAAATCATCTAATTTTTTCCATATGGGGAGAGGAAATGGAGTAAATGCAATATTATGCTACAATATCACCTACAAAAGACAAAAATATGTAACAGATGTATTGGACGCTGATGGGCTTAAATATGGAAGGAAAAAAATAGGTGTATAAATGTTTTCCTTGAGAAACCAGGAAGCTTACATTGGTTTGACAATGGTCAATTACCTGTCTCCACAGTCCAATGAACCTATTCACTTGCCCACTCCTTTCCCCACCTTCTCTACTGGCTGCTGTTTTAAAGTTTGCCCTTCCCCAAGTTTGAATTTTTATTACAGATCTAAAGCTCTTTCAATGAACTGATTAAATGAGTTCTGCAATATTTGACTAACCAAGCTTCTGTAGATTTTGTGATTCTTGAACTTTTTTGATGTAAGAAATACTTCTTTATTTACCCATAGAAATAGAAAGTTGTTTTTCCAACCTTTTGTTTTATGACACATGGTAAACAAGTTACCTTTTTTTTCCCCTTCTGGACAAACCAATCTCAGGGGATTTGAGGAGAAAACCCTAGAAGGCTTAGATCACTTGGGCCAGTGGAATAGTGTTGTACCTGGTCAACAATTGCAGTGTTTATTTTATAACACCCCATGTTTTTCTGCTACTAGTCTGCTTTTCCACAGAGGTGATACTTGGAAAAGAGGATCCCTGCCCCTTGCAAGGACTCACACCGAAAATAAAAATATTTGCTGTGAGCTTAAAAGAAAATACCCATGTGAGGGAACCAATTGAACACTGGTTGAGCCATCTTGGGGCTAGACCTATGCTCAGGGATGTTTTGATACCATTAATTCTTCCTGAGATGCTGTGCTCCTTTTACAGGGCCCTCATCTAGTTCTCTTAAAAACACAAACTTGGGCGATGAAATGGTAGATCAGTGGCAGAGTTCTCACCTGCCATGCAGGATACCCAGGTTCAATTCCCAGAACCTGTCCAGGCCCCCCACCCCAAAACCCCACAAGCTTCCAGAAAACTTAGCTTATACAAACAGTATCTGGATACACTGTGCTCAAAAACAAGATAGTATAGAGGCTTTATATGGGCCATAGATTCAGACTGGACTGACTTCTTGGCCAGGCTCCATCACATGCACTATTAAATCGTTTGAGCTATGATTTCCTTACCCCTAAATTGGGAAGAATCACCACTTGCTTGGGCAGTTGTGACTATTAAATAAAACAAGGCATCTACAGCACTCAGCACAGTGCTTAGGACATAAAGGGAGATAAATGCTGTTATGATCTGGTTCCTTTTCATCCTATGGGGCTGTTTGCCAATACAGAGGTGCAAAGAAAGAGGAAGAGGAGCAAAGCAAGGAAAAAAATGAGGAACTTGATAATACAAAGGCCCTGGGTGGGAATGAAGTTGGAAACTGCTTCAGTGATGTCTTGCTGCATGACAAACGACCCCAAAATTTTGTGCTATCAATCTGTGTTTTTAGTTTGCTAAGGCAGCTGGAATGCAATATACCAGAGATGGACTGGCTTTTATAAAGGGGATTTATTTAGTTACAAATTTACAGTTCCTAGGACGAAAGGCAGCTAATTTTCATCTTGGTTTCTCTGTTACATGGGAAAGTATGTAGTGACATCTGCTGGCCTTCTCTCCTAGCTTCTGGGTTCAAATGACTGTGCCCAGGGTGTATCCTTCCTGCATCTCCAGATGTCTGGGTCTGAGCTGCTCTGAACTCTGAGCTAAGTTGTGGGCAGCTGTGCTGAACTGTATTGAGCTGTTTCTCTCTCTTCTGATCTCCCTCTTTTAAGCCTACTGCTAATTAAATTAAACATCACTCATTGAGGAAGGCATTCCCCTTAGCTGACTGCAGATGGAATCGGACATAGATGAAATTCACATGCTGATGATTTAAGTCCACAGCAACAGTCACCATCACCTGGCCAAGTTAACACCTGAACCTAACTACTACAAACAGTAACCATTTTATTATACCTACTGGTCAGGAATCTGGACAGGTTATAGCAGGGATGGCTTGTTCCTGCTCCATGATGTATGAGGCCTTAGTTGAGAAGATCTGAAGGCTGGGAGCTGGAGTTGCCTGGAGGCCTCTTCAACCACATGTCTGGCAACTGGGCTGAGATTATTCACATGTTGGGGTGGGAATGGGGATCCTCTCTCACTCTGGGCCTCCCCAGGTGCCCTCTTCACATGGCTTCTCCATTTTCATGGAGAATAGATGGCCTTCTCACATGCTGGCTTAGGGAGCCAAGCGTGGTGTTTCAGTCAACAATGGGGAAGCTGCATGGACTTTTTTGATTGAGTTTTGAAAGTCACAGTGTCGTTATCACTCTATTTTTATTGGTTGAAACAATAAACGCAGACTCCACCTTTCAATGGGATACTGTTCTGGTTTGCTAGCTGCTGGAATGCAACACACCAGAGATGGATTGGCTTTTAATAAAAGGGGATTTATTTTGTTGGTTCTTCAGAGGAAAGGCAGCTAACTTTCCACTGAGGTTCTTTCTTACGTGGAAGGCACAGGATGGTCTCTGCTGGTCTTCTCTCCAGGCCCCTGGGTTCCAACAACTTTCCCCGGGGTGATTTCTTTCTCCATCTCCAAGGGCCCGGACTGAGCTGCAAGTGCTGAGATGAGGAATGCCAAGCTGCTAGGCTGTGCTACATTGCGTTCTCTCATTTAAGCACCAGCCAATTAAGTCAAACGTCACTCATTGCAGCAGACACGCCTCCTAGCCGACTGCAGATATAATTAGCAACAGATGAGGTTCACGTGCCATTGGCTCATGTCCACAGCAACGGAACTAGGTGCTTTCACCTGGCCAAGTTGACAACTGAATCTAACTACCACAGATACATTTCAAAGAATTTGTATTCTTGTTCTAGAAATACCACAGAAACCAGACTACATGCGGGTCCTAGTTTTCCTATGGATTTTGTTCTTTTTTTTTTTCCTGTGCTATTCTATGTTAAAAAAAAGACTTGGGTTGTCTAGGAGTTTGCATATGTGTATGTACAATAAGCACATACAGAAAGGATGGAGATACTTTTTTGGTTTCTGAAGTTGGTAGTAGAAGACTGAATATTGCCAGATTGGCCAGCATATTCATGTCTCTGTAGCCTGGCTATTTAGGATTGAGTGGTGACACCTGTGGCTTTTCCCTCCCACCTTCCTTCCCTCTCACCTTTCCTCCTTCCTACCTTCCCTCCCTCCCTCCCTCCCTCCCTCCCTTCCTTCCTTCCTTCCTTAACAACAATTGCTACTCCTCCCAGAAAAAAGTGAAGAAAACCCACTGACAGGAAATGTTGGCCTACAGAAACATTAGAGCAAGATTTCTCAGCCTTGGTATTATTGACATTTTGGGCCAGATAATTTTTTGTTTTGAGGGCTGTCCTGTGACTTGTAGGATGTTCTTGTAGTTTCCCAGCTGCTAAAACAAATGTCATCCAATGAGTTGGCTTAGGCTGCAGGAATTTATTGGCTCATGGTTTTGAGGCTAGTAGAAGTCCACAATCAAAGCGTCATCAAGGTGATGCTTTCTTCCCAGAGACTGACTTCAGGGACTGGTTGCTGACTTTCCCGACCCATGGCAGTGCACATGGCAGCATCTCCTCCTTTCTCTTCCAGCTCGCAGGGACTTGCAGTTCTGGCTGCTCCCCTCCACCTGATTATCACTCTGCTCATCCAGGACTCTTGCAATCTGGGTTGAAGACCAGCCTGATTCATTTGGGCCACACTTTAACTGAAGTAACATCCTGAAGACATCCTATTTACAACAAGCCCACACCCACCAGAATGCTGACTAAGACCAGGAACGTGGCTGTGACGGTGAGGTTCTGGTGTCACCTTGGCCAAGTGATTTTGCCCATTTTTCCGGTCAGGCAAGCACTGGCCTGACCATTGCTGTAAGGATATTTTGTGGCTGCTTGATAAACTGGAAGGCTGGTATATTAAATCATCAGTCAGTTGATGGCGTCTGTGACTGATTCCATCTGCTATCAACTAAGGCATGTCTCCCACAATGAGATAATACTATCATTTGAAGATTTTTAAAGGACAGGAGAGAATTTTCAATGCTTCCTCGGCCGGCTTCTCCTGTGGAGTTGGTCCAGACCCTTCATCAGAGCTCCCAGTTTCACAGCCTGCCCCACGTACTTTTTACTCTTCCATTCCCATGGTTACGAGACACCTTTATAAATGTCATATTTACAGATCTCTCCTGCTGGTTCTATTTCTCTAGAGAACCCTGACTAATATAATGCCCCAACTGGGACCATAATTCTATCCACATCATATGTTTAGCAGCATCCTTGGCCTCTACTCACCATATGCCAGTGGCGTGTCCACCCCTTCCCCCTGCTCCAGTTGTGACAATCAAAATTGTCTCCAGACAGTGCCAAACGTGACCTGAGGAGGAAAATAGCCCCCTGGTTGAGAACCACTCTCTTGTATAGACAACTTTGTTTTTTACCCTTTGGGTTGTCTGGCAGGCTGGCAGGAGATAGTTCATAAAATTGATTTGATAGTGCTGTTGGTTGTCTCTTCTGTTACTAATTTCTCTATTCCTGCCCTGGACACGTTCACACATTCTGTAGCATTTCCTTGCAGAAGATTGTCTGGTAATGGAGAGAGAGAGAAAGCAGGGATTGCAGCAGAACCTGACAGAGGCTTTTGCCCTAGGAGGGTGGGGCCTTTCCTAGGAGGCTACATTAGAAATCAGCTCCCCTGGGTCACAGTTTCTGTGCCTGGGAGGAGTCACACAGCCTGGACCTAACTTGGCTCTGGGGGATGCCTGTGGGCATCAGGGAGACAGGAGAGAGGACCTCTGAGTATGGGAGTGTGGGCCCAGCCCAATTCCATGGAGGCCCCACAGTGATTCTGACGATGACAACTGCTTAAAACAGGATTTACGCATCCATTGATTTGTTTTTTTCGCCCCTTTAGTCTTGACATCATTTGCTTTCTTTCCTAAAGAGTCAACTCATTAATCGTTCAGGTGCAGTTGACTTCTCATTATCTGTGGTGACAGGAGTCACTGACGTCTAGCTCGTGGCGTCATAGATAATCTGAACATTCACTGCAGTCCCTCACCACAGCTTTAGTGTTTTGGAGGGAACTGGGGAGAGGAAGGCAAGACACCTTCCACAAATAACCTGAAAATATGTCTGTCTTGATTTTCTTGGATTTTTTCCTGCCTTGTGTCTTTGGTGGGGTAGTCCTGCCTCTCACTTAGCCAGCGAGGGATGAGAGTGCAGCCCTCGGTGCCTGGCCATATTAGGTGCCACTCAGCAGTTCCTCAGAGGCTGGGGCCCAGGCAAACGCAAAACACCCTCCCAGGTGGGCCCTTCGCAGTCCTGCTGTAGACTTGGGTAAAGGGGTTGCTGCTTTGGGTCCCTGCACATCACACTCACACACACACATACACTCACAGGCACATCCATTTATTAAAGTGCCTCTGTAACTCAGGACCTGGGGCTGTGGGCTGGCACCGCCTGGCTCCGAACTCCAAACAGCTGCTATCCAGATTGGCACTGCTTAGGCTCCGGGGAGAAGGTTCTCTGTATTCTTCTCCTGTGAGCTCACAACCCAAAGTGACGGCACCTGAAGGCCATAGAGGTGTGGGTAAGCTGAGAGCTTCTAAGTGCAGAGAGAAGACAGGGGTGAAAGTACTTAGGAAAGAGAAAAGAAACGAAATGTCTTATCAAATCCTTCCTCTCAGGGAGCAGAAAATGCAATGGGCTCTTGTTTCACAAAATATAATTTCCCAGTTGTGCCAGTCATTTATTTTCTGCTCCTCCTTCCATTCTGATTGTAGTTCAAAGAACCTTCTATAAGGAGTTCATTCACAGCAGCTGTGCATGGTAACAGAGGAACATTTGCAGTATTATATCATTTTACTCTCATATTTGTATGGGTCTAGTGGTAACATGCACAAAGCAGGAAAATGGTTATTTTGGTCACTAGATGGACATTCATTGTTGGATTGTGAAAAGTTTCATCTTAATAGAAATATGTACAATCTAATAAAAAAATTTCAAAACCTAAATTAAAAATTTCAGCTTTATTTAAATTTTTTAATTTAAAATTCTGTTCATTAATTAAAATTTGTATTTTGCCTTTTATAATTAGTATTTTAGAAGAAAAATGATTTTGGGGAAAATATATGAAAATGTTTTTTTAATTTTAGATTTACTTTGGTTTACATTTTGATAGAAATATATTCTACACTTTGGAGACACTATGTTTGAATATAATTACATTTTATTTTCAATTCTTAATACCAATAGAACATAAATTATGTGAAAGTCTTTATCAAAACTACATAATTAGCAATTTTGCCAAAATGAAGGTAAGAAAATATTTTATAGAATAAATAAGAATTTATTAATTGTATTTATTACTCACAAATATTGTTGATCCTGAGCTTTATTGAATAATAATTCAATTCAGTCATATTTGATGCTTTTGCCTTTTAGTTATATAAAAACTATCCCTTTATGCATATTTTACAAAATATATTGTTATGAAGGGATATTTGTCAAGGTAGACATATCAGACACATATAATGCAAAGTTTGTTAGTGGTTTTATATCTTTCAAATACTTAATGTATGGCATGTGGGCTATCCTTTGTGTTCTCACCTGGAGTCCTGCAGAGATTACAGGTGGACCTGTTCTTTGATGCATCTAACAATGTACAAAGGTGAGACAGAGCTCAAAATGATGGCCAGCATTTACTGAGTGCTTATTGAGGTCCAGGCAAGGTGCTAAGTGCTCTGTGTGTGCTATCTCAGCAAATCCTACAATAACTCATTTCACTGATGGTGAAACTGGGACTCAGATGGACCATGTGCTTTGCCCCAGGTCACATTGCTTCTGGCAGAGTCAGAGTCTGTTTCCACTCCACTCCACTTCAAAATCAAAACATCTAGCCCCAGCCTCATAAATACAGAGTCTTGCAAAAGAAATAGGGTGTAGCCACAGAGTTTCATCTTCTCTCATCTTTGCCCAGGGCAGAAATTGTGAGCAGCTGACTCTTCACCTGGGGATGCCTAAGTACAAGGACCCACCTGAGTCCCTGTGCGTCTAGATTCATGTTGGGGAAGGGTGGCAGCTCCCCTACCGGGCAGCCTGTGATCTTTACACTCAGATCCGTGTTCCTTTCCTCTGTTCCCTCTGTCTCTGGGCTTCAAGCCTCCCCTGGACAAAAAGGATAAAACACCATTTCATCATCATTCTAGGTGTGAAGAGGGACAAAAGAGAGATCTTCTAGCTCACGCATATCGTGGACCTGCTCTAACCCCTCAGGTGAGCAGAGCGTGGATTATAGATGAAGCTTAAATTGATTTTTGCAGAAATTAGGCAGTTTACAAATGAGTGCAATATCTGTGTTGGGACAACAGCTGCCTTGAGGCGTTTATAGCTTTAATGAAATTCTATACATCAAAGCCCTTTAAAAGCCTAACTGGAGAATATGCAAACTGACCCCCATTCCAAATGGCTCCAGTAATAGCAGTGTGAAGTGCTGGAAAGGGCAAAAAAGAAGGCATCAGCCAACCAGGGCCGAGGACTTGAGCTCGCTGAGAGGTTCCTCTCTGTGGTCCTGGGCCTGCTCAACTCAGGAGGAAGGAGAAGTATCTGTCCCTCTGTCCCTCTCTGCAGTATTCAGGGTGCCAGAAGGAACTCAGGCAATCACCTGAAGCAGCAGTTATTAAAGTATGGTTCAGAGAACGCTTGAGGTGGGGAGGTCCTTGAAATCCTTTCCAGGGCTTCTCAAGGTCAAGACTATCATCCTAATAATATTAATATGTCATTTTTCCTTTGCACTCCTCTCATGTGTGCACAGTGGACTATGTGGCATGTGATATCATAATAGATTGCCTGCAGAAGCAGGTGTGAGAATTCGGCTGTCTCCTATTAAGCCAAACATTAATGAGATCTACGAAATTTTAAATGATGCCATTCTTATTGTTTTTGGTTTTGAAAAATAGTTATATTTCATAAAATACATTCTTTATGTTAGCATGTCATGGATTTATTATTATTATATTATTATTTTTCTTTTTGCAAGAATGTTCATGGCAGTTTTATTTGTAACAGCCCAAAACTGGAAACAACCAAAATTTCTCTCAATGGGTGAATGGTCTAACAAATGGTGGTACATCCATATCATGGAATACTATGCAGCAATAAAAAGGAATGACCTTTTTACACGCAGCAACTTGGATGAATCTCCACGGCCTTATGCTGAGTGAATGAAGCCAATCTCAAAAGAGCACATACTGTATTACCCCATTTATATAACTGTGATGGTTAGGCTACAGTGTCACCTCAGCCAGGTGATGATGCCCAGTTATCTGGTCAGGCAAACACTGGCCTAATTGTTGCTGCAAGGATATTTTGTGCCTGGTTGACAAGTTTATTAAATCATCAGTTCAGCTGTTTGCAGCTGTGGCTGACTGCATCTATTATTAACTAAGGGCGCTCCTCTGGCAAGCGAGATAATCCAATTAACTGGAGCGAGCTCAGAAGAGAGACTTTTCAATGCTTCCTCAGCTAGCCAGCTTCTGCTGTGGAGTTCATCCAGGACTGTGGACAGGAGTTGCCGGCTTCACAGCCTCCCCTACCGATTCTGGACTCTTGCATTCCCATGGCTGCGTGAGACACCTTTATAACTCTCATATTTACAGATCTCTCTTGTTGGTTCTGTTTCTCTAGAGAACCCTAATACAGTAACATTCTCAAAATGACCACATTATAGTGATGTGACCCCACTTAGCAGTTGCCTGGTGGAGGTTGGAGGGAGGAAAGGGAGTGTGACTATGAAGAGGCAGCACCAGGGAGCCTTGTGGTGACAGAATAGTTCTGTATCTTGATTGCAGTGCTGGTCACACGAGCACACATGTGTGACACAAGAGTATAGAAAACTATACTCCTACTAATTAAGTTCTTTGCATTGACGTCTCATGCCCAGGCTTGTTGGTAAGTATAGTTGTTCCCAGATATCGTCTTCTTTTTTAAAAGCAATTTGAAATATATTCACATACAATCCATCCAAAGTGTGCAATCAATGGCTTCTAGTATATTCAGTGTTGTGCATGTACAACCACAGTCAATTTTAGAACATTTTCATTACTCCAGAAAGAAAAACCCTATACTACTCAGCAGTCGCTGCTCAACAACTCTGTCCTTCCCCATCACTGCATAACCACAAACTATTCGTCTCTAAAGATTTTTTTACATTTACATTTTATATTAATGGAATCATACAATGTGTAGTACTGTGTGTCTGATTTCTTTCACTTAGCATGAGGTAGTGAATAATAATAAAAATTGTTATTATTTTTTAATTAGAGAAATTGTAAGTTTACAGAAAAATCATGTAAAAATGACAATGTTCCCATATACCCTTGTTGTTGACACTTTGCATTGGTGGGGTACCTCTGTTACAACTGAAAAATATTAAAATGGTACTATTAACTATAGTCCATAGTTTGCATTATGTATATTTTTACCTGTATTGCTTACTGTTATTAACACCTTGTATTAGTGTCATACATTTGTTATAATTAATGAAATAACATTCTCATACTTGTACTTTTAATCCCAGTTCATTGTCCACAAAGGGGTGCACTGTGTAGTACAGTCTCATGTTTTATCTTCTAACTTTCCTTCTAGTAACACATAAGACCCAAAACTTTCCCTTTCAACTACATTCACATACATATGTCAGTGCTATAAAAATACACTCACAATCATGCGCTACTGTTACCACCATCCTTTTCCAAACTTTGCAATCAACCTAAATAGAACTTCTGTACAATATCAGCTCCCCTTTCTCTACCCCCAATCTATCCCCTGGTGAACCTGTATTTTAGAGTCTATCTCGATGAGTTTTCTCATTATAATTAGTTCATATCAGTGAGATCATACATATTTGTTCTTTTGTGTCTCACTTATTTCATTTGGCATAATGTCCTCAAGGTTCATCCATGTGTTGCATGCAGGACTTCATTCATCCAGTTCTCCCAGCACCATTTATTGAAGAGAATATTCTTTCCCAATTAAGTGAACTTGGCAGGCTTTCAAAAATCTGTTGGCCATAGGAGTAAGGGTCTATTTCTGAACTCTCAATTCAATTCCATTTCTCGATATATCTATCCTCTTGGCAGTGCTGTGCTGTTTTGGCCATTGTAACTTTGTAATATGCTTTAAAATCAGGAAGTGTGAGTTCTCCAAGTCTGTTTTTCTTTTTCAAGACATTTTTGGCTATTCAGCTTTGGCTTACCCTTCCAAATAAATTCAATAATTGCGTTTCCATTTATGCAAAGTAGGCTATTGGAATTTTGATTGGGATTGTGTTCAATCTGTAAATCAACTTGGGTAGAATTTGCATCTTAATGATACTTAGTATTCCAATTCATGAACGTGGAATATCCTTCCATTTATTTCTTTTAGCAATGTTCTATAGTTTTCTGAATATGGGTGCTTACAACCTTGATTAAATATATTCCTAGATATTTGATTATTTTAGTTGGTATTGAAAATGGAATTTTTTTCTTCATTTCCTCCTCAGATTGCTCATTACTAATATACAGAAATACTACTGATTTTTCCATGTACCTCACCACGTTGCTGAATTCATTTATTAGCTCTAGAGCTTTGTTGCAGATTTTTAAGGACTTTCTATATATAGCATCATGGCATCTGAAAATAGTGAGTTTTACTTCCTTTACAATTTGGATGACTTTTATTGTTTTCTTGCTCTTGCTAGAAGTTCCAGTACAATGTTGAATAACAGTGGTGACAGCGGGCATCTTTATCTTGTCCCTGATCTTAGAGGGAAAGCTTTCAATCTTTCATCGAGTATGATGTTAGCTGTGGGTTTTTCATATATGCCCTTTATCATGTTGAGGAAGTTTCCTTCTATTCCAATTTTTTTGAAATGTTTTTATCAATAAAGAATGCTGGGTTTTGTCAAATGCCTTTTCTGCATCAGTGGAGATGATCATGGGGTTTTTTTCTCTTTGTTTTGTGGATGTGATGTATTACATTAATCGATTTTCTTATGTTGAGCCACTGTTGCATACCTAGGATAAAACTCACTTGATCATGGTATATAATCCTTTTGATGTGCTGTTGGATTCAATTTGCAAGTATTTTGTTTAGGAGTTTTGCATTTTCATTCACTAGTCAAATTGGTCTGTAATTTTCTTTTCTAGTAGTATCTTTATCTGGCTTTGGTATTAGGGTGATGGCCTCATAGAATGAGTTAGGTAGCATTCCCTCTGTTTCCATTTTTTCTTTTTTTTTTGGAAACATTTGAGCCCTATTGGTATTAATTCTTGGAATGATTGGTAGAATTCACCCGTGAAGCCATCTGGTTCTGGGCTTTTCTTTTCTCGAGAGGTTTTTGATGAGTGATTCAATCTCTTTGCTTGTAATTGGTCTGTTGAGGTTTTCTATTTCTGGTAGAGACAGTGTAGGTTGTTCATGTGTTTCTAGGAATTTGTTCATTTCATCTATGCTGTCTGATTTGTTGGCCTACTGTTTATAGTATCCTCTTATGATCCTTTGTATTTCTGTGGGATTAGCAGTAATTTCCCCTCTCTCATTTCTAATTTTATTTATTTGCATCGTCTCTCTTTTTATTTATTCAGTGTAGCTAAGGCTTTGCCAATTTTATTGTTCTTTTCAAAGAACCAACTTTTGGTTTTGTTAATTCTATTGTTTATAAATTTTCAGTGTCATTTATTCCTGCTCTAAATTTTGTTATTTCTTTCCTCTGCTTGCTTTGGGATTAGTTTGCTGTTCTGACTCTTCCAGATGTACAGTTAGGTCTTTGATTTTAGCTCTTTTTTCTTTTTTAATGTAAGCATTGAGTGCTTTCAGCAGCCTTCGCTGCATCCCATAAGTTTTAATAAGTTCCGTTCTTATTTTCGTTTGTCTCAAGATACTTACTGATTTCCCTTGCAGTTTATTCTTTGATCCACTGATTGTTGAAGAGAATATTATTTAACTTCCATACATTTGTGGATTTTCCAGTTCTCCACCTGTTATTGATTTCCAGCTTCATTCCATTATGGTCAGAGAAGATGCTTTGTATGATTTCAATCTTGCTAAATTTAGTGAGACTTGTTTTGTGACCCAATACATGATCTGTCTGGGAGAATGATCTGTGTTTACTTGAGAGGAATATATATCCTGCTGTTTTGGGGTGCAATGTCATGTATATGTTTGTTAGGTCTGGTTCACTTATCATATTATTCAAGTTATCGGTTTCCTTATTGATCATCTGTCTAGTTGTTCTATCTGTTGGTATGAGTGGTGTATTGAAGTCTCCAGCTGTTATTGTAGAGGTGTCAAGTTCTTCTCTCACTTTTGCCAGTGTTTGCATCATGTATTTTGGGACACTGTGGTTTGGGGCATAAATATTTATGATTGTTATTTCTTCCTGGTGGATTGACCCTTTTATTAACATAGTGTTCTTTGTCTCTTATAACAGCTTTCGACTTGAAGTCTATTTTGTCCGATATTAGTATAGCTACCCTAGCTCTTTTTTTGGTTACTATTTGTATGGAATATTTTTTCCCATCCTTTCGCTTTCAAACTATTTATATCTTTGGGCCTAAATTGAGTCTCTTGTGAATAACATATAGTTGAATCATGCTTTTTAATCCATCCTGCCAATCTGTGTGTTTTGATTGGGGAATTTAATCCATTAATAGTGTTATTATTATTATAAAGGCAGTACTTGCTGCAGCCATTTTCCTTTGGTTTTTATATGTCATATCTTTTTTTTTTTTTTTGCCTTTCTTTTCCTTTATTGCAGTCTTCTTTTTGGTATAGTTGATCTTTTGTAATGTAATGATGTAACTGATTGAGCCCTTTCTCATTTCTGTTTCTGTATATTTAAAAATGCTTTCTTTGTGGTTACCTGGGGTTTATATTACTACATTTATAATCTACTAATTTGAAAAGATACCAATTTAGCTTCAACAGCATACACATCCTCTGCTCCCATATTCCTGTTTCTCCTCTGAATTATTGCTTTTGTCCTACTTTATCACTTTGTATTTTGCATGTCCATGGGGAAATATACCTTTTCATGTTCAATAGTATTCTGATTCTTATATGAATAAAAAAGTAGAGTTGCATATTCAGGAGACACTACTATTAGGTTTTGCATTTACCCTTTTAGTTATCCTTTCTGATGATAGGAATTTCTTCACATTACTCCAAGCCGCTTTTTCCTGTCTTTTCCAGTGAACCTGCAGAACTCCCTTTAGCAATTCTTCTAGGATGGTTTTCCACCATCTCCATATCTATTTAAAATATCCTAGGTGGGAGGCTCCATCCCAATCAAAATGGTCCCCATTCTGGAAGGGGCAGAGAAATCCTCATGCTACTGGGAGCGTGTATGACTGGTCCAATCTCTTGGGGGGTGGCTTAAGGAACTTGCCATCCCAGAACTTATCCTGTGTGTAGAAAGTACTTCACAGAGCTCTCCTACAGAATGCTGTGGGGGAGCAGTCAAGCCATGCCTGGCGCAAGGGATTGCTAGCTGTTGAGGACATACAGTGCATTTTCTGGGATTATGAGGAAAACATTTCCTAAGGAAATGGAGGCATTTGCAAAACTGTGTAAATGGGGGAATTCTAAGGCCACATGTGCATTCCCAAGACAAGGTGCTTTCCTGAGAGGATCAGGAAGGCCCCAATGCTTTGGCCTGGGACTATTCTCTAGAGTTATTGTCTCTATGTGACTCCCAAGCTGGTGGGACTGAATGAGAGGGAGAAGAACAGGGACTGGCATCAGGGACAGTCTCCTCCAAACTGAGATTTTTCTGTTTCTTTGATTCAACATTTGTGGAGCCCATCTCTAGTCTTTACCATCCTCCAGAGTTCTAAGCAAGTGGAGTTTCCATTTTATTTGCAAATCTTTGGGGTGGATTTTTCAGGGGATGTCTTCTGTTGCCATGTTGGAGATGTCACTCTATCATTAATTTTTAATGACATTTCTAGTATTTTATTTTAAAAAATGGATTTGATTTATCTGTTTAAAATAACTAGCAAGGTATTCTCTAAGTGCTGAAACAAATTACAAACATGAAACCTTGATTTATGTTAATAGTGATAATATGAGGGACACTACAAATGATCACGGATTTTGCAATATTTCCTGAAGTTGGGGGAATGGGTCATAGAAAAGTACTGAAGAAGGCACAGCCTTAAGTTCCACTTGTTGTTTTTTTAAAAAATATTTTTATTGACAAATCTTCACAGTCCATACATGATGTACAATCAATGGCTCACAACATCATTCACATAGTTGTGTATTCATCACCATGATCATTTTTAGAACATTTGCATCACTCCAGAAAAGGAGATAAAAAGGAAAAAGAAAAAACTCATACATACCATACTCCTTACCCCCCTCTCATTGACCACTAGTATTTCAGTCTACAATTTTTTACCCTTTATCCACTCCCCATTATTTGTTTATTTTTTATCCTTATTTTGTACTCAACTGTCCATATCCTGGATAGAAGAAGCATCAGACACAAGGTTTTCACAATCACACAATCACATTGTAAAAGCTGTATAGTTATACAATCATCTTCAAGAATCAAGCCTACAGGAACTTTGCAAATACTTTCTATTCTCTGTCCAAATTACTCAGAGATATATTGAGGCATCACCCTAACCTGTACAAGCCAACAGGATCTCACACTCTATTCAAGATTTCAGGTAATTATGGTGTTCAAATAAACTGATCGTACAAGTTAAATTAGAAAATGTGCTATCCAAAATACAAATTTTGCACCAAATAAACATCCCTTTCTTTGATCTCACATAGAAGTTGGAGAATTAAAATATGGACCACATCATCCTTTACCCTGTATTCTGACTTACCTTAGTCCTATCCAAATCAGCTTCATTCATATCTCCACTTGAAGTCTGATCACTTTTTCAGCTTTTTAAGCAGTTCCTGGATGGGGTACTGCTGACTTTCATAGCTTCAGAGCTCGAACTCTGAGTCTCGGGTGTCACATACATACCCAGTTTCAGGGAATGACCAGGTTATACACATATAGCTCAGTATCTCAGAATTTAGAAATAACAATTACAACTCCTGAATATGTGTGACAAGGCTGTATTCTTTAAATCCATTCTTGTGGGGGCAGACTTATTGTGGGTGGGACCTTTTGGTTAGGTTGTTTCAAAGGAGATGTGACCCAGCCCATTCAAGATGGGTGTCAATCCTTTACTCGAGTCCTTTATGAGAGAATGAAAGACAGAAACAAAGACAGAGCAGAGAGAGAAATGCCCAGAGATGTTTGGAGAGAGCTCAGAGACAAAAAAGGCAAGTGCCAGCCATGTGCCTCCCCGTTCCAGAACCCCAGATGCCAGCAGCCTTTCTTCAAAGAGGATATCTTCCACTTGATGCCTTAACTTGTACATTTTCATGGCTTTAGAACTGTAAGTTTGTAACCTAATAAAACCTCATTTATAAAAGCCAACCCATTTCTGGTATATTGCATTTCAGCAGCTTTAGCAAACCAAAACAATCTTCAATAATTTTTAAGAGCGTAAAGGGATCCTGAGACCAGAAAGTTTGAGAACTTAGGAAGTTATTGAGAGTACAGATCACCCTGCATCATTTAGTGTTTTGGGGACACATTATATGTCTGCTCCCTACCTCCACAGAAAAAATAAATTAGTCCAGATTTTAATTAAGCTACTCTGAACTTATAAGTTTACAATCTAAGAAGATGCATTTTGATTATAAATGTATAGAGTATGTGAGGGGGGGCAAAAAACCCTCTCACCTATGAGTGAGAAAAAATAACTTTTATCTCCTCTCATTTTTACCAAAGGAGAGCCACTAAACACTACTCCTAAGAGATTTGTTCCTCCCCCACCCACCTACCAACCCACCCACCTGAAGAAAAGGGCCCAGAGTCAAATAAATTTGAGAAATACTGGATTAAAGAAATCCATTTACTCCAAGCCTTCTTGGAGCCTAAGAGGGATATTAAAGGGCATTGTGAATTTCTGAGAGAAACACTATACTGCATTTTCCAGACTTATTTGACCATAAATCTTTTCTTCGGGATAACTTGTAGAACTAATGTTTCAAAGAAAACACTTTGGGAAACCGCTTTATTCAGCAAAAGGATGAAGCTTTGTCACGTCCAGAAGTGCTTTGCCCGTGGGCTCCGGCGAGGGTGCGGTCGGGGCTGAGCCAGCCCCCTACTCTCAGGTGCGCAGCTGTGGGTCTGCCCGGAGGTGGGAGGTGGGCTGGGAAGCATCACCCCCGAGTCAGGCGGGATAGAGAGGTGATGCTGAAGCACAGGGCAGGCCTGCCTGGTGAGGCAGAAATGGAGAATTTCCAGAGTCATGGAGGTGGAACACACGGGCAATGGAGATGGGAAAGCAGAGCTGCTCAGAGATGGGAAAGCCGCGGCAGGAGGAGGTGGGAGAACAGCCACGCCCAGCGCAGGTGTGACCGGACCCACCCACGCAGGCCCGGGAGAGGAAGAGGGAGTGGGCTTCCACCTTGTCCTGTAAAAGGACGGCACCTCCACTCCCCCGGGGACCAGGCGACCGAGCAGGGTTTCTGCTGCTCCTTCCCTGCTCAGAGGGGAGGTTACTAAAGCTGCTAGGTGAGAGCCTGGCGTTCCTTTAGGAAGTCTTGGCCTTCATGACTTGGGGCGAGATTAACTTCCCCCTACTGGGTTTCTTTGCTTGTAAAACAGAGATGACTGTACCATCTGCCTTGCAACTTCACTATGAGATAATCCATGTGACAGGGTTTAAAAAAAAAAATTTTTTTAAATACCAAAAAACACCAAATGCAAACATTCTTAACTTTTGATCATTCCATTCTACATATATAATCAGTAATTCACAATATCATCACATAGTTGCATATTCATCATCGTGATCATTTCTTAGAACATTTGCATCTATTCAGAAAAAGAAATAAAAAGAAAACAGAAAAAAATTCATACATACCATACCCCTTACCCCTCCCTTTCATTGATCACCAGCATTTCAATCTAAATTTATTTCAACATTTGTTCCCCTTATATTTATTTTTATTCCATAGTTTTACTCGTCTGTTGATAAGGTAGATAAAAGGAGCATCAGACACAAGGTTTTCACAATCACACAGTCACATTGTGAAAGCTAAATCATTATACAATCATCTTCAAGAAACATGGCTACTGGAACACAGCTCTACATTTTCAGGCAGTTCCCTCCAGCCTCTCCATTACATCTTGACTAACAAGGTGATATGTATTTAATGCGTAAGAATAACATCCAGGATAACCTCCCGACTCTGTCTGGAATCTCTCAGCCTTTGACACTTTATTTTGTCTCATTTACCTCTTCCCCTTTTTGGTCGAGAAGGTTTTCTCAATCCCTTGATGCTGAGTCTCAGCTCATTCTAAGATTTCTGTCCCACGTTGCCAGGAAGGTCCACACCCCTGGGAGTCACGTGTGACAGGGTTCTGATGAGTCCCTGAGACATAAGTGTGAATAACTGGAGGCTGCTGTTATTTCTGGTGCCACATTTCACCCCTGGATGGGGCACTGAGCTAAAGCGGTGTCCCACCCTTCTGTGTTGTACTCCCTGGGATTTCTCTGTTTTGTTTCCTGGACGTGGGTGGGTAGGTCAGCTCAGACCTGAACCATGGATGTGACGGTCTTAAATTCCATGTGGGGACTGGAGAGGGAGAAGTGGGAAATCCAACTTCAACCAGAGGTTCAGCCATATTCTCCAAAAAGTTTGCCCCAAGCTCCATTTCTTAGAGTTACAGGTGCTTGCCCAGGTTAGTGAAGTGTGACTTCCTCCCTCAGTGGGTGTGTCCGCCACACTGAGCCCTGGAGGGGGAGTGGGGGGCACTGAAGACAAACCCCGACTTCTTACCGTTTCCCAGGGTGGGGCCTGCTTTACATCTTGAGATTCACTCCGTTCTCTGTGTAGTAGGGAGGAGTCCCCAGGCTCAGGGAAGACAGGCTGGGTGCGCTCCTCTGCTCTGAGACCACAACCATGTGGGAACTGGCACAGCTGTCCCATGTAGTAAAACATCGCATCCACTTGTGAAGCCAATTCAGCAACTGTAGCTCGAGCCAGAGCCAAAGCAGGCTTCTGTAGACACCTGGCTGAACTCAACTCACCCCACAAGGCCCCGGGCCTCCCTGCAGGACAGAGGCCACCAGCCTGGCTCTCACTCCGCCAGGGTGAGCTACCTGAGCTTAATTGCCTTTCCAAGCCTCATCAGGTGAGTCTCTTTTCTGTCTTTGAAAAGGAGTGAGAAGGAAAGAGAGAGTGAATGGAGGGTGACAAGATAAATAAAAGGCTTCTTTCCACATCTTCCAGAAGGGTCTTTTTTAAAAATAGAGTTGCAGAGATGTGTGTGCTTGTTTGGGGATGTTTTTTTACCCCGTAGTCCATATCCCAAAAGCCAGGGTAGGAGTGGAGGCCCTTCCCTCCCTTTGAGGGTGCCAACCCCTTCCCCAGGCTGAATTCCCTGCCCCCTGCCCGGGCCTCCAAGTCCCCAGCTGAGATGCGCCTTGAAGCTGGGGGGGTGACACCAGGCTCCGTGCGGGCAGGGAAGCCCTCCCTGTCTGGGTTCACGTGACTCACTGAGTTCCTTTGCTGTAATCTGCCTGGACTCAGAGGACAGCTTGTGAGGGGCCACTTTATCATTTCATTTTTAAAATATTGACTTTTATTTTAGTTATTTTTGCTGTGACATACAGTAAAACTGGTTGGTGTTTCATGATTTGCCTGGGCAGCTCGTGGGAGCTGAATGGACACCTGAGCCACCTGGTGTGGTTTACGCCTTTAGTGTAAGCAGATGCAGGAAGGCAACGGCTCCTCCTCGGGAGGCCGGAGGGGCTGACGGGCCCGGGCACCCACCAGAGCAGGGCTCCCTGCCTGTGTGACCTTGGCCGCTCACTCCTCCCTTCTGGGGAATGACCACTTATCTCTTCCTCTGGATGTTGTCTTAGACTGTTGTGAACATTAAATGGGATAATGTGGGTAAAGCATTTTGCACAGTCCTTGATGCCCAATATCCTGGTAAACAGTCAGCAGACGGTTATTGTTATTCCTACTGTTGTCACTATTATTACGACTGGGAGTCATCAAAAGGCTGGCATTTCTTTAATTCTTTCCCAAAATCAATGAGAGAAACTCACTGCTGCTTGTTTTTGTGCGTCTCTCACCCTTCCTCTTTCTCATTCTCAGGTCACATAGGGCATGCAGTCCTCATTTACGACCCTATGCCTTTGTTTACAGTTAACCCAAAGTGTGGCCTTGGCGGCTCTCTGTTCAGATTAGCTCCAGAGCACTGCAAATACTTGGGAGCAAGACAGCACCGTCAGCCTCCAGGGTGCCCGGCAGTACCCAGAACACTCCTTGGGGATGACCCTCGGCTGCGGGTGGAGAGGCTGAGGTGGGCTGCTGCAAATGCCTCCACCGGCTGCCAGTTAGAAGAATACAAAGCCCCAGTCTCCACGGAGCTGACCGCATGGCCAGTTGTTGGTCAAACAATGGTTTAAAATTATTTTTGTTCACTTTTAGCTGTAGAATCTTTGCCAAAATAATCTTCCACATGGTGGACTGCTCTTGATGCAATGGGGAGAGAGGCCCAGAGTTCCTCCCCTTCACTCCTGAGATTGGAAGCCACCAGGGCAGGCTTTCCAACCATTGGTTATTGACAGTAACTGGCTTTCCTTGGTTAACCTTTGAGCTATGAGGTTGAGCAACAGAGTGAGCCAGGTCTTCTTGGCATTCCTGCCTCTATGACTAGCTGAGATGGAGAAATTTCATCCAGCTTTGCTCGTCTTTCATATCTAGGCAGAGGCTGGTACCAGGGCTTCTCAGAGCTCAAGCAAGCAATTAATAGAGCAGTCTCTGGTGTGGAGCCTACATTCATTTTCATTTCCCAGCTGCTAAAACAAATGCCATACAATAGGTTCACTTAATAACAGGATTTTATTGGCTCAGGAGTTTCAGAGGTTAGATGGCTTGCTTCCTTCCCAGTTGGTATCTTCTGGCTAACTGGCAGTCTTTGGGGTTCCCTGGCTTTTCCCTCACATGGCAAATCATGTGTGGTGTCTCCTTTCTCTTCTGGGTTCCATTGAATTCCTGCTTCTTGTTGCTCCCTTTGGCTTCTTTTGTGTCTAATTTCCTTTGCTTTTAAGGACTTCAGTCTTATTGGATTAAGGCCCATCCTCATTCAGTTTGGGCACAAATGAACTAATAACGTCTTCAAAGGTCCTATTCACAAATGGGTTCACGCTCCAGGAGGACCAGAGGCTGGGACCTGAACATGCCTTTTGTGGGGAACATGATTCAATCCTCAAAAGGAACAGAGTAAAGAAATACAGGGGTCACCTCATAGCCACAGCTGTCATCCTGGGCAGAGGTTGACTGTGCCTTCTTCTTATCCATATCCCGATTTTCTTTACTAATGGAACCTGTACATGAATAAGGGTGGCAGTGGGCCCAGGTGAAAACGACTTTCCCTAGCCTCCCTTAGGGATGGGGTGACAGATGAGATGTGTGGGTGGGGATTCTAGGAAAGTTCTTTTAAGGGGGCTGACTCAGTTGGTGGGCTCCATTTTAACAACTCTTTTCTCCTTCCTAGAATGAGGATGTGATGGCTGGAGCTCCAGCAGCTAGCGGGGAAGCTTTGAGGGCGAGGGCCCTGAGGGCATTGTGAAATCACTGTACTAACATTGGTCTGCCTATTTCTGATTGTTTCATTAAGTAACAGAAAAAGACAAAACCTTTTAAAACTTGTCTTCCTTATGCCACAGCTTTTTGGAACTTTATTATTGCCAGTGACACTCAATTCCTCAGTTATGTTACATTTACTGTTATAATCCAATTGATGTGGCTCTGGAGGACAATGTTAGTTCCAGGCCGTGTAGCGTGTAGCACCAGCTTTCTCCAGTTAAGATGTTATATTGTGACAGGTCTGGTCAATATCTGAACCATCCCACCTTTCCTCTGATAAGTGTTAATTATCAAAGAAGCAATTAAAAAGTCAGATTCTCAGAGATGAAGGAAAAATGAAAAAGAGGCACAAACCTATTTGCAAACTGAATAAAGGCACTGTTACCTTTTCACCCGTTTAGAGACAAGAAGGCCAGAATGATTACAGTGATACTGGTGGACATGTAAATATTTAAATTATTCAGCCACAGAAGGTGCCTCCTGATTTGTCTTCACAAAGTATTTTAATGAAGGCTTGAAACGCCTTCCTCATAGAAGAAACACAACCATTTCTATAATGGCGAGTCCCTTCCCAGGATGGTCATTTCCAACCCATAGTATATCTGGACTGAATCCTTTCCTCTAGTCCCCAGGAGGCTGGGTGCATCTCAGGGTACTAATTCTCACACCTGGATAGGAAAGGGAGCTCCCTAGGATTGGGTTACAATGGTCACCGGCTCCGAAGCACCCCAAAGAGAGACCCTCAAGGGATGTTATCCTCCCTGAAGTCATTTTCTTAGATTAGTGTTCAGTGGATGGCAGTTCATAATGCGTTAGAAGCCAGACATGTTGCATTTCATTGCAAGCAAATAAAGGCAAATTTCAGGGGCATTGCCTTCTGGAGAGTAAATTAACAGCTATAAGGGACTTCTGAACGAAGAATAGGGTATTTTCTCACTGATCTCAGAATTACACCTTTGGCCAAGCACAAGTTGTCTTTAATTTTCTACTGCCCAGCAATGTATCAGACAGCTCTGAAATCATTGGGAGGTGACTGAAAAGGGAAATAGCCCATAATATCCTTAAGCTTTTATCAAAACTCCTCCAACTGTTGGACAGGACTTTAATAATGAAACAGCTAGTTATGGCTCATGCAAACAATTATGACAGCACAAAATGCTTTTCAGTGATTTCAAGTTAGAATTAGGCGACCGTAATAGGCACAAACAGCCACTTAGGGGACTTGCCAGCTGCTTTCAGTGAAGTTGCTGACATAGAAACAGGGAAAGGCAGTAAAACAGATATGACTGAAGCCTTCATTTGCTTACTAATAATTTTCTTTCTGTGTCTGTATCCTTTAAGGGTTGTCCTGAAAAAGTGCTCTCGGAAAGACAGCGAGATGAGTCAAGCCGTCACACGGGTGAATAACAGCAAAGTGCTGTCACAAGGGTGAATGAGGCTGGAAACAAGTCAAGATCTTCTAAACAGAGACAGACTGACATGTACCAGCTGAGAAGCGTTACTTGGTGTGGGAGGCAGCACAAGGCACAGCCAGCAAAGGGCAGCTGTGCATCATGGCATTTCCAACATCATTTATAGTGTTTCCAACATCATTTGCATCCTTTGCTTTCCTCTTAACTCCTTTTCCAGTTGCAAACTAATATAGGGTAAGACTGTTTGCCTTTCTTTCACGGGATTTCCTTGACCTGCTACGAAGTTCCCTGTTGAATCTAAAGTCTGTCCTGTGTGTGTAGACTTAAAAAGCCCTATTAGCAGCACTGCCTCTGATTTCCCTGATAATAATTCTCGGATATTCCTTCCCTGTGTGTTTAGTAGCTGAGATGGGTGAAGTGTTTATTTACAAATCTCTTTGGATCGTTCGGTAAAAGGGGCGATACACTTCTCTCTTGCCAACAGGTTTAAACATGTGCCTGTTTAACTTCTCAATTTATTTTCTTGTCTATATGCACATCAGTCTCTACAATTACAGCTCAAACAAAAGGACATTCCCATATAGTGCTTTACGAAAACTGTATTTCTGTTTAAATTTAAGCTTATAATTTTTTTCTTTCTCTGGAGTGATGCAAATGGTCTAAGTTTGTAAATTTAAACAGAGTTCTGTTTAAGTTTGGTAAACTGTCAGTTTTTAAATGGACTTTTGTCTGTAACTACAAAGGAATCTTGAAGTATAACTGTGTGATACCCAAGTGGTTTGCCTTGTGACAGATTCTTGCTTTTAATGGGCCTGTATTAATTGAAATAGCACACGAGTTTCTTTTAGGGGAGAAACCACTTGGGTTTCTCATACTGAGAAACTTTTTTTGCATATAAGGAAGTGCAAGGTCTTATGTGTACATTTTGATGAGTTTTGATAAATATATACACCTGTGGTAATAGCCATTCCAAACAAGATATAGAACCTTTCCATCATCTCTAAAGGCAGCCACAGTTCTCATCTCTGTGACCGCAGGTAATGTTGCTTTTCTTGGAGTGGAATCATCCAGTGTATTTTCTTTTGTACCTGGCATCTTTCACATGTTTTTGTGATTCTTTCATGCTATTCTATCAGTAGTTCATTCTTTTTACTGCTCACTTATTTATTGCTGAATTTACATGATAACACCACAGTTTGTTTATCTATTCTCCTCTTGGAGATTTGGGCTGTTTCCAGCTTTTGGCTATTATGAATAATGCTATTACAAACAATTCCTTAAAAATCTAAGTGAAAAAAAAAATCTAAGTGAACAGCAATGGCCAATGTTTTTTTTTTTCTCATTGTAATCTGGTTTGATTGTGGAAATAAAACCACCATCCAGTGGATTTAGATAAGCATTTCTTCACATGTATTGTCGAGGCCCCTAAATGAGAGTTACCTTGTGACAGATTCTTGCTCTAATGGGCCTGTATTAACTGGGATAGCACACAGGTTTCTTTTAGGGGGCAGTTCTCAGGCAAGTCATCACACACATCAGAATGAGGAGGATACAAGTTACCCCAAATGATGTTCATGCAACACCAGTGGTGGTAGATTTTTGTTAATATATAGACACCTTTACGTAATAGTTAAATGTTCATTTTATAACTTTATGGCCTGTGATTTTTTTTTTTTTCATTTGGAATAGTGATAAAGTTTCCTCGGGCAAACTTAAGTCAATGATGAAAAACTTTCAGTATACACTAGTTCAGCTGGAACACAAATCACTGAATTTTAAAAGCACTGGCATTGTGATTAAGACAGGCTCTAGTGCTAACCCTGCCTCGGCCACTTCCTGGCTGGGTGATCCTTAGCACCCTGACACTGCTTCAGGATCTGTAAAATCGGATATTGGTACAGATTTCGTATGTTTGCTGTAAGGGCTAGACAATAATACATGTGATCCTTTTAGCACATGGTGAGTGCTCAAGGAAGTGAACTATTGGTATTTCAATGCAAGAACCATCAATTATGTGGCCAACCCACACTGGCCAGGAATTAATCACTGGAAGGAGTGACGGGACTGTGAGGTCATCATTTGATACTCATGAAATGTCCATGAGCTTCAAAGGACATAACTTTCAACAAGTGTACACTAGGTAAAAGATATACTGTGGCAACAAGGAAAACATCTCTGAGTTTCTAAGATCTAATTATAACACTCCAAATCCCTATCATTTTCTTCTGGGCAAACTACCCCCCACCCCCACCCCACAACTATTTTCAGGTCATAGGGCAGAGGGAGAAGTGTGTGGGGCAGTGGTCTCACTTTGACAGCGCATTGCAATCTCTGGGTTGCTTTTCAAGCATACAGCTGCTGCTAGGACACTGCCCCCAGAATTTTTTATTGATCAGGGTGGGGCCCAGACATTAGAATCAGCTGGGCAGTTTCCAGATATACCAATATGCAGCCAGAGAAAAGAGGCAGTTGCCTAACTTACCGACTTTGGCTCAGTTCAGTCTTGATCCTGGAAGAAGGGGCTGACCCTGGCTGGTTGAGCAGAACCAAACCACAGCTTGAGGGCTGGGATTCTGCATGCTACCTGGTGACACAGGGCAATAATAGAACATGACTTTGCTTTAGCAGTTTGTTTATTCCTACACCATGAAGGGAAAGTGTGCCCACAAGCTTTTGAACAATGATGCAGGTGTGCTTCACTCAGGCTCAGTTTGCAGTTTCTTTTCAGTTGCAAGGGAGAAGCCTTAAAGTGCATCCAATTTTCTGTCCAATCTTCACCCACAGTCTCTTTCTGAGCCCATTAGGAAGTCTGGCTGGAGGCTCAATTGAAGAGTCTTTGTGACCCACATTTGGACCAGTTTTTGAAAAATTGCCTGTCACGGAAGGGGACCCGGGCCCACTGACTAACCCTAAAGCCCAGTGGGATCACTAAAAGCAACAGTTACTGTCAATCCGCTCAGAGTGGCCCCAGAGGCCCTTGGTTTCCTGACTCTCCAGGTGAAGGCCTTCAGATTCAACCCAGACATAAATGTACCAAATCACCAGAAAGGGATTAAAAACCCAAATGGATACCAGACATCTCAATAGCCCTGTTGCTAGCTCCTGGGGGAAAATTTGGGGGCCTCAGCTATTTAAAGAGGGCTGTTTCCTGAGTTCTGTCAGACCACATGAGGCCAGGGCTCAGGGCTCTGGGCAGTATGACTCTGAGATGGTACAGGTTTCATTTTGGAAAGCTTGCACATCAAAAAGTTTCCCCCTTAGTGGATTTGGGAAGATCTGCCTAAATACTCCATTGAAACTCTTATTTCCATTTTACTTTGGATTCTAGTCTATGGACTTTGGCCTACCCAGCAAGAGAAAGCACTTTTCCTTTGGGTCTGTTTCCATATACTCAAAATTAAAAATGTTTTAATCTATAGTTTGTATCATGTTTGCAGAACAGACTGTGCTTTTGGGTTTGACTTGCCATATGGGTTGCTTTTCCAGTTTACAATGTAAGACCCAGGAGCTGGGGCTCAAAACTGGAAACCCTGAGAGGGTCTCAGACTTTGGGCCTCCTGTGACTGGTGTCCCTCACTATAGAATACTCAGAAGCAACGCTGCTTGGGCTCGGTATTAACAGACCTCTGCTACCATTTCTCTAGGACTTCCCTCTAATCCATCCCTACTACAAGAATTACTGCTTCTCATGGAATTAGCAAAATAATTAAGAATTTTTTTGTTTACTACTTTGGTGCCAACCAAAGAAATGCCCAACCTCCGTTTCTAGGTAGTTACTGAGTTCCTACTGAAAATGATGCCAAAAGGAATCTTTGTCAGTATAATTACAGCTGGCTGCCAGATAGAATTCTCTTGGGTGAAAAGTGGTGTTGAATACATACAGCAGTCTGAAAAAAAAAACATGATCAAACTGTAGAGTGCGTTACACTCAAAACAGATCCTCACAAATAAAAATAGTAATATAAAGAAAGAGGAGGAAAGTTCAGAGCTTCTTCTTTGGTGTGGTTCATTTCACAAATAAGACTATATTAGTTGTATAAAACTAAGAACAGTCCAAAATAGTTGGATATATTTATGCTGTTTCCAACATGTAATTAGATTCACATTTATTCAATATGCTTTTCTATATTACATAGCAAAAACAAACAAAAAAACAAGCAAAAAAAAACCAAAAACAGGGAACAAGTTTCCAAGGATGTAATCTCCACATTTATTTTTCTTCCATGTGCATAGAAAATGGCAGTGAAGTGTCCTATGAAAGAGGCAGCGAATGGGCATGGCGGTGCTATACCAGACTGGACTTTGTGCTTCAAAGGTACACTATTCATTTTGAAAACAAAGGATGCTGTAATTTGATTTTAATTGCTAACAGTTCCCGTGGGTTTCCCATTTGTTTTCTAAGCTGTCAGTTTCTTCAAATCTCTTTTCAAATGACACACTGCTTACAAATGATGGCACTTAACCAATGTGGCATTTCCATATTTACATCAACAAAAGAAATTTACAAGACATAATAGCATACAATCTTGACATTTAGTAATAGCAATAAAACATGAAGGGCATCCATTTTATTTTTTTTCTGTACAAACTATCAGAACATAACTTTATTCACATTAAAAAAATCATTTTTAATTTGATTTGACCTACACATTCCCCATCTCATTTTCACCCATTTCTCAAACCTCTCATCACATCGCCCACACCTTCATCAGACTACAGAATCTACAGGTAATTAGACCTAACACCTAAATAGAGCTTAGAAAGTCCTCTCTTCCAAAGGTTTCCCTACTTCCCTGATAATTCCTCAAAAAAGAAAAAAAAAAAAGCTCTTCACTCATTCCTTCCATTTCACTTTCACATTTCACCATCAAATCAGCAAGACGGACTTTTCACCTCAATCCAAACAAGGTTAGAAAGAAGGAGTTCCTCCACCGGGCGTCTGAGGCTACACCCAGGAGTCCGGGGACCCTGGGTACTGTTCTGCCCGGTAAGAGGGTCGCTTAGTGGAATAAAAGTCTACGTAATTTGTGGTTGATTTCAGTCCATACTGTGTTGAGTAATCGGTAGAAGCTGGAAAGTGAACTCGGTCATCAAAATAAGGATCTTCATAGCTATGAGGAGACTGCAAATATAATCTGTATGCGTCAAAGTTCTTTCTGTTGGAATCATCTTGACTATAATACAGCTGTTGATGCTGTTGACAAAATGAAAGAGCAAATAAATACAGGCAATCTTTTGAAATGTGAGCTTAAGGAAAATTAATGTGGGCTTCCTGCATATTTTTAAATCAATATTCCAGTATTTTTGGACTTAGGTTAAACATTGTTTCTGGTGAGCATGGGATGTAAAGGCCTTTAACCTGTACATCTACAGGGGGGCTGGCTGAGTTGGCCTGTCCTGTCCTAAGGCCTCTAGAGAAGTTGATGCCTGAGGAGGGCCCAAGGTCTCTGCGGCAGGTGGCGCCGGCTGCCCCTCTCCTTACTGGAGGCCCGCTCGGAGCTCTGTGCAGGAGGCAGCCTTACCTGGGTGTTCCCAGTGAGGCGGTGGCCTGCTTTTTGCTTTGAAACACAAGGGAATCACTGGCACATCATGAATTTAGTTTGGGATTGGCTACAATTCTCGAACAATTGTAAAATTACAGAACTGTCTTTTTAAAAAAAAGTTACTTCAAAGATGAAGAGGACTCTATATCCTCAATTTGAAAAGGAATATATGGTTTGATGAACAGCAGTCAGACTTTAGAAACTCTGCTATAAGTTGTGATATTAAAGGAATAAGCAATCTTAAGGCAGGAGAGTAATAAAATTAGAAGACATGTGAGCAAATTCAACCCCAGAGGAAAAGATTTCCCCAAACCAGGGCTAATGAATCCGGCTGCAAGGCTGCCGGGGTGAAGCGCGCGGCGTGTTCACACAGGGCACACTGTCCCCATTCCCTTTTGTGTCGTCTTATCTTTGACTTCATATTAATTTCTTCAAAATATATTTGCAAGAAAACTGTCATGGTTCTTATACTTTTCTCCTGCTTTTAACATGTCCAAATCCTCCTACATACTTTGTATGATGTAATGAATTTGCCAAATGTGTGTCAGCATCACATTCTAAAACTAAATGTATTCTGACATTGTCAGGAATTCAGAGCCAAACTCTCTTTTTAATTTACATTACTGTTTTGATTCTGAGGCTATTTTTCCCAACTAAAAACAAACCTATTGTATTTATTATGAATAACCTGGGAAATTCCTTTTCTTGCATATACAGAAAGAAGATAAAATGGAAGGAGGTTTTAGAACATCCTCATTTAAAGGACAGGATACAGTCTTATTTTGAGACTTCCCTGTTGCTCATGTGCTATTGGCAGGTAAGAGGAGACATTAGGTGAGCCAGGTGGGCCCCAGGACAAACCTTCAGTGGATCAGGAAAGACCCACAATTGATCTGAGGCCCCCCCAAAGAAAACTGAGATTTGAGTGTGTCACAACCACAATTTCCCACTTGGCTAAAAGACTGAGGTCTACACCAGCTGGGCTGAGTCTGCCTTCATCTCTGGGATGACAGAGACCTACCTGGCTGTGGGCTCAGTGTTTCTAGATCATGGCAGCTTGGACAAGGAGGGGAATCATGAAAATGGAGAATGAGGTATCCAAAAAGGAGAACAATGAGATGAGAGAATGAAGTGTGCTTACCAACTTTTCCCCACACAGAGGGTGGAAGAGATTTTATAGCCTAACCGAAAAAAGAGTGGGGAAAAGGAATTGTTGGGCAAAGGAACATGAATTAAAGACGTCTCAGCTGGATCCCATCAGTGGCAGGTGGTCTCAGTAGCACCGACTTGGATATTCAAGAACATGAGGCTACTTTGGAACTGATTTGCTTAACCCACGGATGAGTTTCCGAGGAGTGAAGATCCCCAGGGAAAGCTCCTGGGCTACGGCCGTGTTGGCTCAGCTCTCGCAAGTCAACCGGCGTGGACCCCTCACTGCGTTGATCCCTGCTAATCGGCCTTCTGTAAAAATGAGATTGCAAATTCACCTGTAGCCGTCTATTTTGTTCTCTTGCTGGTGAGGAATAGGAACTGATGTAAATTGGTGAAGGTTTGCTGGAGCCTGTAAGAAAATATTTTATGAAATTAAAACTAGTGCTCATTACTCTGGCCCATGAGGCTGTGCGGCCTCCCTGTGCTAGGAGGGGCGTTCCCTGATGGGGTCTGCCTTCCCAGGCGCCAGCACAGACCTGACAGTTGGCCGCCGGGGACCCCTGAATCTTGCCTGGCTGCTGCTTACTTTGGGGTGACTGGGAGCTAATGAATATGGTGAAAACAGGCCATGTGTATTTCACCAAAAAGGAAGGCCAGCTCAGAGCCCATCCAAAACAGGGGTCCTTTCAACCTCTGGTCATTGTGGGGAGCTGTGTGCACCTGCACTTGCCATGACTTTTATCCCTGTGAACACAAACTGTTCCTTGTGGGGATTTCCTTGGCTGGGTTTGAATAGCAGCACTGCCCCTTTAAGCTGAGGAAGACCACTTTTCCAGGGATCTAAGCTAGAACATGGGTTCAGAGACAAGAAGTGAAATATAACATCAGTATAAGACCCATGCCTTCAGACCAGTTTTGGTGCCAAATCCCAGATAAGGGGAAGGAGACACGGCCACATTCAGAGCAATCCGGCAGCACAGAGGACCAGCCCTGTGTAAGCCATATCTAAGTGCTGCTTTACAACAAAGAGAACTTCATTACAGAATAATTGTCTTCAGAGATCTATGGTAGATTCCTTTTGGTGTCATAAGTTACCCTTCTGTTACTGTTAAGGTTTAACCAAGGTTTTTATTTTTATTTTTTTAATGACGAAAATGAAACATACTAGAGGCAAATTAGTTCACTGAAGCAAGCAAAGAAGACACAGAAGGGTGTGCGTGCTAGATAGGTGATCTTTAAAATAAAGCAGGCTGCTGCAAACCTGAAGCAATAATGCAGGCTTCTGTGTGCATTTTCTTTGCAAAGAGCTTGGTGTTTGAAATGTAGCAT
This sequence comes from Tamandua tetradactyla, assembly GCF_023851605.1. Lineage (NCBI taxonomy): Eukaryota > Metazoa > Chordata > Mammalia > Pilosa > Myrmecophagidae > Tamandua > Tamandua tetradactyla. The sequence continues at coordinate 129,168,543 of NC_135329.1, read as the reverse complement.
CTGCTATTTTTGAGCTATTAATTGCCATAGTAACAATACTTGATTAGTAAACAGTCCTGTGAAATCACAATTTCAATGACAACAGCACAACTGAGAATGCTCCCCCAGCAGTAGTTAAGCTGCCACCAGCTTTTATTTATTTCTTTTTAATAAATAGGTTTTTTGAGAAGTTTTTTTTTTCGGTAGCTCACACTGCCTTATTTGAAACCTCTAGAGCAGTTATAATTTGCAAGATAGCTGAGAAAGGGGATGGTATAAGATCCAGGCAACCGTTGGGCAGGCATCCTTTAAATAAATATATATGCAGCTTTCTGAATAGGACATCAAGCATTAATCCTATGGAAGATTATTTTTATCATTCTTAAAAAAAGAGATCACTTTGAGGAGAAACACAGTAAACATTTGCTATTCATCCCAATTCCTTATTATGGAATCATGAAATCGATCTCCATTCCTGGGTCTGAATTTAAGAGGTGAGCCCATGTAGGAGATGTGGCTTTGCAAAGCTGCATAGAGATCAGCATTTGGCACATGTAGAAAACAGGGACAGACTGCGTGAGCAGGGGAGTGCCTGCCAGGCAGTTGGCAAGGATCTCTCTTTTGGGTAGAGCCCCTTTGTGCTTGTGGCCTACCCTACCTCTACACCAGCTTGTCTTACTGGAAACAAGGCAAAGGCAACAGCCCTCGGAGAAGGAAATGGTGAGAATGGCACACAGTCTGCTGCTGGGGGACCTCTCAGGAAAGGCACGGGCCACTTGCCGGGCCATTGGCAGGTGCCTGGAAACATGCAGCTTCTCGAAACACTATCACTCAGCCAACTGGCGCCTTACCAGGGTACAGGCCTTTATGTGTGGCATCCCCTTGGCTATTGTAATACTGCATAGGTGGCTGGGTCCTATCGTATTCAGAGCGAGGGTCTCTGATTCCTAACAGTGCTGGTGAGGAAGAGGTGCTGCCGACTGAAGGGAGAGGCACGAGAAGGAGGGAGAGAGAACAAGGGGAGAAAGAAAAATCAGACTGTCAGGCTCAGGAAAATCCACTCCGGAAAAACAAAGGTCAGTAATTAGAGCTGCCACCGGGGCTGGCGCTAAAAATCAGCTCAGATCGTAGAGCTGCTGTGAGGTGAAAAGCAGCCCGACTGGAGAGAAAAGGAACCTGCGCTGGAGGCTGCCACGGGTGAATCAGCAAGGTCAGCGCCTGAGCTCACCTGCCAGCCAGAGTGTATGCTGCCCCATTTGCAAAGTGCACGGCAGAACCTTTGCAGGTTTCATGAAGAACATGTCTCCATGACTTGATTAGGCCTTCGCGATGGAGTAAGTGATAACTTACTAGCTATGAGTTATATTTGCTATTTTATGATCTCAGTTCTGTTGCTTGTAAAATATCAATCCATTATCCTTTATGTATTGCTCTTTAGTAAATAGACGTTTTATGGCCGGTTTTTATTTCTAATTATTTAAAAAATATCTGCATCTCTAAATGTGTTTGAATAATAGTGCCCAGCCCATAAAATTTATAGTTCTTTTTATGGAGATCAGCTGTCAGGGAAATTATATAAACCCAGTCAGCCTGGCTCATTGAAAAGCTCATGGTACCAAGGAGCCCCCAACTTCGTAAAGTCTCAGAAGCATTTTTATTCCAGCTTGAGCCAACTATTTAATAACAACATATCTATCCATGGGTCAAATTTTGGATATTTTTGCACAGAGGGATAAGAGAAACATTTCACATTTTATTTTCCTTGATCTCATTTTACACTGAAGCTAATTATAAATAAGAGTGGTCACTTATTCACTGGGTATACTTGAAAGTCATAGCCCCAAACCTTGGCATCAGTGATTTTGCCTGTACTGATGCTTTTGGGGAAGGACTGACATTGGGATATTTTTTTCTAAAAAGTGACTTCACCAACATAAGGTTGCTCCATGTTAAATGAGTGAGCAGGTGTGGGCAGTGTCTATGGGCTACTCACCTTGTTTCCTTTCTAGAAGGAGGAAGGGCAGAGAACAAGTCTGCCTACCTTATACAATCACATGAACAAGGCAAGAGATGTACCCATAAGCCCAGACCATACTAGGGTTGAAGGGGTCGACCATCAGCCCTTAGAGAAACTGGAGACTCAGGAGTGAAGATGAACCCTGCCTGTGAATGGGATCTAGAAAGGGGCCCAGGAAGCTGGACAGAGGCTGCTCAACAATGTCAGGGGTATATATTTATGAAATCCTCAAAAAAAAGTTCATTGCTTAGGAACTAGGTCCCAATTCTGTCTGAAATGATTCTTTTGCCTGTGTATCTGCCTTTTGTTAAGCAGCCAAATCTCCTGCTTCCCCTGGGCTCCCTATTCCTGACTCCCTAAAGGATTTTGAGCACTTTTATGAAAGAAAACAGCTTTAGGCTACACCTGGAGTTCACAAGGATTTTAAAAACAGGCGTCAGTCTCTTTGAAGAAGACAACTCATAATTTAAAAACTAAGATATAAATACACACCAAACACAGTAGGCATGGATAATTAAAAAAAAAAAATCAGTAATAAGTGGAGACATCCAATTATGTGGTAAGAACCACCGGCCCTATATTAGTCTTTTTGGCCACATCTGTCCACTTGAGAAATAAGACTGCCAGTAGTAGCAGCACAGATAATATTTGTATGTCAGAACGGATGAATTAAAGCCAAATAAAAATAAAATACTTATTACTTTTCCTGTTTCATTTAGTTAAGAATTAAATTTACAGGATTGACTTGGCTTGGTAGTAATATCCTATCCTCTCATGTAAAATAATTTAGTCTGGGTCTCAATATGGATTTCTTTCTTTCTACCAAGTTAAACACCACCAATAGGTAGGCTGAGTAGCTGCCAAGATTCTCAACTTAATCAAAGGGATTCCTACAAACCCACCCTCTAAGGCCTGTTTGTATTAGCTGTGGACTCTGGACACCTGGAAGGCAGCCAGGGGATGAAGGTTTAGCTGGTGAGGAGGAAGATGTAAGAAAGATCATGGCTATCCGAGATGGGGTCTGAAGATTGTGTCTCAAAGACCTTGCCTCTAAAAAGTGTTTGCCAAGAAAATGCAAAAAACACTTGGAAATAGGATTCCAAACTTGTGGTCAAGAGGCAGACAGGGCAGCTGTTTCCAGTTCAACCCCGCATGTCCCAGCGTGTGCTCCTCTACTCACCTGCATCCAGGCCACCTGTCTGGCTCATTCAATGCAGATTCCTGGGGGGAAGGGCGGGAACGGGGAGGGCTCTGAGGCACCTTTAGGTACTATAAATAGTGCAAACATGTCCAAACTTTTAAAATAGAAGGAGGAAGGTAGGTTTGTTTTCTACAGTAGTTTGTAATTCCCAGAGATGACTCTGGGCTTGATGAGCCAATTTCCCTCCTTGGTGGGTGGAGATATCAGGCTCAATCAGCTCATGTTCAGTCTTCTCTGGGTAGGAAACAATGTTCTGTCACACAAACGTTCTCACGAAAATGTGACATTTCCCACTGACCTGACTGAATGATGGGTGACATCTGTTGGTTGGTGGTAGACAAGGAAGGATGTGATTTGAATCGGTCTCGCTCTAATGTCGACACGGGTGTAATAAAATGGTTCTGATTCCACCCATCCTGTGGTGTTAGAAGAGAAAAGAAACCTCTCAAAATGAATAATGACATTTCATTACAATAAATGATTACAAACGTGTGTTCTGATGAATGCTAATCATGCCAGAGCTATTCTTAAAAGTTACCTTTTTATAAATGCTCCGGAGGTCCCGATATTGCCATAATGTATTCAAGACCTGGGCTGCTGCCTTCACCACTTTCAGAGATGATCTAGGGAGAGAGCGGGGATGTTAATGAGTGTTGAGTGGCACAGCCTCAGAATGCAGACCAGTGGCTAAGGGGCTCTCCCTGCAAGGACCAGAAGGTATGGGGGCTGCTGCGAGAAAATATCACCAAGGACTCCGGGGTGCCTGGCTGTCAATCAAGTTCAGGGCTGGCCAGAGGTAGAAGGAACAGCAGTGAGGCCAGCGGGCTCTGGATCCTCAGTGAGAGCCCTGGGCAGGACGAGCTCACTAGCCCTCTGAATGGAGGGCCTCTCTCAGGTGTCAGCCCCTATTTACCAGGGGCCGCCGACTTGGCTGGGGATTTGGGATTATTGTAATCTAACTGTCTGGGGACCCCCCAAATTAACTTGATATGCAGGTTTTTTTCCTGCCCATTTTCAGGCCTTCATCTAAACACCTTCATAGCCTTCTTATCATTTACACTTCTACACAAACAAACGCACATGTGCTGTAACGTTTGACTTGGAAAATACGGTCAGTTACTACTTCCCCTCTCTGAGGACATTTTGTAGAATGTCACTGCCTGTCCCCCGGTGCCACTGGCACCGGCTGGAACATCACCGACCACACTGCATGTCGCCTCGGGAGCTGTGGCTTCCAGCCCTTGGCTAAGGCCCTCGAGGCCACGGCAGCACAGTCTTCATGGGCCAGGGTTTGGCCAGTCAGCCCCAAGGATAACCAAACACTTCTGTCTTCAGAATTCATTTTAATGTTGAAACTTTGACTTCAACTTAATCTAAAAGCTGATTTCTTTGTTCACCTCTTACCTTTCCAATTAAACTCTCACCAAATGGGGAAGAGAGAGTGAGCAGGCCACCAGCCACTTCCTCTGCCCCTAACCTCAGAGTAGGGGCTGCTAATGATTTGGAGGGCCTTGGGGAGGGCTGGGTGTAGGCAAATTCAGGGGCTGCTGCTCCTGGTGGTGGGCATGTCTGCACCCACTCCTACTTAAGACTCACTCTTCTCAGTGATCCTGACTAGTCAAGGGTAGAATCAGATAAAAACCAATCCACTCTAAGCCTTTCTAAACTTTACACTTTTAAGAAGGACAACAGAACAAGGTCTTCAATATCAAGAAATGAACAGAGATGAAATGTTAGGCAATATGCTGACTTGAAAGAATGTATGGACCCTAGAAAAACCATGTTTTAATCAAAATTCCATTTCATAAAGGCAGAATAATCCCTATTCATTACTGTATGTTTGAAACTGTAATCAGATCATCTCCCTGGAGCTGTGATTTAATCAAGAGTGGTTGTTAAACTGGATTAGGTGACGACATGTCTCTACCCATTTGGGAGGGTCTTGATAAGTTTCTAGAGTCCTATAAAAGAGGAAACATTTTGGAGAACAAGAGATTCAGAGAGAACAGAGCAGAATGACATAGCCACGAGAAGTAGAGTCCACCAGCCAGCAACCTTTGGAGATGAAGAAGGAAAATGCCTCTCATGGAGCTTCATGAAACAGGAAGCCAGGAGAAGCTAGCAGATGAAGGGCTCGCCATGCGCCCTTCCAGATGAGAGAGAAACCCTGACTGTGTTCACCTTGTGCCTTCTCACTTGAGAAAGAAACCCTGAACTTCATCGGCCTTCTTGAACCAAGGTATCTTTCCCTGGATGCCTCAGATTGAACATTTCTATAGACTTGTTTAATTGGGACATTTTCTCAGCCTTAGAACTGTAAACTAGCAACTTATTAAATTCCCCTTTTAAAAGCCATTTCGTTTCTGGTATATTGCATTCTGGCAGCTAGCAAACTAAAACAGGCACCCATGAAAATACTGGCTTCTGAAAGATAGATTTTTGGAGCAGGGCCTCCCCCCCTTCACAGCCACTGAATTCTCAGCTGGGTCCTGATATTACTGCTGTTTCTCTCCCTGTGTTTACGTGCAAGGCAGCTGGGATTAAGGCTTGAGAGGCAGGTACCCTGCCTGCCTCTGACAGCATCCTCAGCAGGGAACAAGCAGGAGTGGGCCAGGTACACAGGTTGACACAAAGAGCCAGTTGAGATGTTTTTAGATACAAATTCTAAGGGCAGAAACCTGACTCATGAGAAAAGCAAGGAATTTTCTCTGCTCCTTGAGAGTTATATATCCTCATCTCCAGTTCTTATCAGCCCACATTCTCATAAACGTATGACTTCGATGCTGTTACAGCCAATGGTTGGGCGGGCCTCACCTGACCAAACAGGAGCATGTGATCCTTGCTCAACTTTGAAACACTTCCTTTTCTTCTGAATGCTCCTGCCACTCCTTAGGTTTGCTGGATGGACCCCATCTCCCTGGTATCTCAGCCTATCTCATGGCTCTAAATATGCCATTAATATACCAGTGTTGCCCAAATTTGTATTTCTAGTCTGCATCTCAACCCTGAACTCGAATGATGTAGACTCTACTATTTTCCAGACACTCAATCTGAGCATCCAATGGACGTCGCCAGTGTAGCATGTCTAAAACAAACTCCCAATCTTCAGCTAAAACCCTGCTCCTCCTGCAGACTTCCCCATCTTGCTAAGTGGCAATTCCATCCTTGCAGTCTCTTTTGCCAAGGACCTTAGAGCTATTCTTGGCGCCTTGCCTCCTCTCATAATTGTTGAATGACTCCATCAACAAATTCTGTTGCTTCTACCTTTCAACTTTATCAGAATCAACAACTTCTTAACTTCCTCAAAACCTACCCCCATTAGTGTCTCCTGGGGGTGGGATGGGGAGGTGTCAAGCCATTCTGTTATCTTTAAAAGGTAAGTCAGATCATGTCACTCCTCTGTTCAACAGTCTGCAGTGGCTTCCTCTTTTACTCAGAGGTTACCTGGAGGGTCCTGAACATCTGGTCCTCATTTCTTCTCTGACTTTTCCTCCTTCATTCTCCCCCTCACTTACTCTTTTCCAGCCCCCTGGCTTTCTTGCTGTTTGTCAAACACTAGGTACTCTCCCATCTCAGGGCCCTCACATTGGTTCTCTCTGCATTGCTCTCTCCCTCTCCTCCTCCAGTCTTTGCTCCAAAGGTGCTATTTCCATGAGGCCACCTTGAGCACCCTATTTAAAACTGTAATGCCTTCTCTGTCCCTTGCTCTGACATGCCTTATCACTTCCCCAATTTTATTATTTGCCCCACCACTCAAAAACACCTGATACACTCCATGTGTTACTTACTCATTTGGAACCCCTGGCCGCCTCCCCCATGGAATGTAAGCTCCCCAAGGGTAGGGACTGTTACATGAGCCACTCACCGCTGCACCTCAGCACCAAGAACAGTGCTTGGTGCATAGTAGGTAGGCAATAAATACTTGCTGAATCAATCACAAGGAAAATTAAGTGTATTCTGTCAGAAGAGATTTCTACCTGGTCCAGGGCTTTCTGAATCTTTTGTTTTAAAAAAAAGATTAGATTGGGTAATCCTTTTATAAATATATAAGCACACTGGCACTGCTACAGCATTTTTCCAGTTTCTTCTTATGCCTTTCATAAGTGAAGGTTATTTAATTAAACTTTAAGAGCACAAAGGCCATCAAGGTTACTTCAGGGAACAGGTTACTCCCAGAGGGGGAGTTAGTGGAACGGGGTTCTATTTTTATCTGCAATGTTTTATTTCCTTTAAAATAAAAAGGGGGTTGTGTACATTTATTATTAGGGAAATAAAAAAGAAAACAGATGCATGAGAAATAAAGGACCACACGAAAATGCAGCTAAAGGATGACAGATGTGGCTTCTGGGGGGTGAGCACATGAGTGTTTGCTATATCATTCTTATATTTTAGAGATTCCTTAAAAGTATAAACTGAAAGATTAGATGAGACATAGTAACTTCTGGCACTATCACTCAGGCAATTAATAAATATTTACTGAGCACCTATTATGGACCAGGTGTCATTCTAGATCCTGGTGACAGAGCAGTGAAACGAAAAAAGACAAAGTCCCTGCTCCTGGGGAGCTTGTTCTCTAGAGGGCAAATCTGATACTAGGGAAATACATAAATAACCCATCGGGGGAAATCGGTGCTATGAGGAGGAGGGAAAGTGGGGGACGAGGTGGCATTTACTATGGATCAAGGTAGCTGTTCTCCTGTCTCCTGTTGTTTCAGAGAAGGTGCCAGGCCTCTGTTTACCACTTCTTTGAACTAAGACGAAGATTCATTAATCTCACACTAAGGCAAATTTACAGTAGCTGCTATCACTCCATGACAAAAATCTATTTCTGCCACTAATTCTTTAATCCCTTCTTCTGCTGCTTCATCAATTAGGCATCACCTAGAAGCAGAGGGAAATATGTGACCCAAGCCCAGGGCACATCCAGAGGCTGCACGGCTGCCCCTGCTGCAGGGTGGTGATTTTAATATTCTGCTGGCACGCAGAATGAACTGATTGCAGAACTGAACATTTCAGAATATGTTTGTGCAGAATAGGACCTTAGGCCTGGAGCAGAGCCAATGGCACAAGGTAAGTGGTGCCCTTGGGTTCTCCTCATCATGGCATTTCTGAATCTCCCAGGGGTTGCTAGAATGATGAAGCTAGCAGAGCTAATGTGGCTTTACAGACAGAAGGAGTAGTAGATGTTACAATAAAGTAAGAACAAGAAAAGGGGCCATGTGCCAGAAAATGCCTCTCCCAGCGTAACAGGCTTTAACTGCTGGGGACTGCTTAGCTAATCTGCTGGTGAGCACAGAAGTAAATCCTTTCCAGTAGGAAATGCATCCTTGACAAAGGCCCTCATCCCAGGATGATCCCGTAAACAAGTACTGGGTGCCTGCCTCTCCTTGCAGCAGACTTGCCTGTCTCCTCTGCCTTTGGTTATATTCACCAGCTTTTCTATCCCTCCTGAGTCGGCCAGGGCCTTGGCGTTCTCCATGTTTTTGCTGGTGACCTCGTGCAGAGCGCAGCAGATGGCTGCCATGGTCTCATCGGACAGTATGCTGGGGCCATTGCCGCCGGGCAGCCGGTTGACCAGGTCTCGCATGGCGTATTTACCTGCCAAATGCAAAAAACTAAATTCTACTTTCAGTAAGTCTGAGCTTTTGTTGTTACTAAAGGATTCTGACAGTGTACAGTTTCTTAAAAATAAAACCCCAAAGGAACTGATAACAGAAGAAAAAAGAAAAGAAAAGAAAGAAAACCCATGGCAAGGGGGGAAAAATGACAAATAACTGGAAGGGGCAAGTTAACATTTACTGTAATGTCACTTGAAGAAATGGTTGGTTTATAAAACATAACTATAAATTACTGGAAGATAAAACTGGGGACACCAATCAAGTTGCTTTAGTTCAACTATTTTCAACGAAGAGTGAGAAAGAAAGGAATTATGATAGTACATTTAAATCTTTGTCTAATAGGAATATGCATCAAAAATACCATAAATTCCTCTTAAGACTTTTAAAAACTAATGTTTGGGGTGGTGTGACGGTGGCTCAGTGGCAGAATTCTCGTCTGCCATGCCGGAGACCCAGGTTCGATTTACAGTGCCTGCCCATGCAAAACAAACATACAAACAAACCTAATGTTTGAATCTATACCAACTAAGGCTACCAAATAATGCTTTCCTTAAGTCTACCTAATTTATGTTAAACTGGGTATGGTTTTACATTTTAATCATGCTGAGAGTGTACATCAGCCAATCTGACAACGTAGTTGTCAACCGTTACTTTCTTGAAAAGAAGACACAAGTAAAATTTTGTTATTAAAATTATGGGTATGTTATTTTCTGGGAGTAATGTAATAATAGTAATAAATTTCTTGATAGGACAGGACTGGGGGAGATCCAAGCTACTGAATCATGTCTTTAGAGATGCTCAATTTCTCTTACTCCTTTCCAGAAAGAGACTATCTTTAGCTTTTTCAATTTCAATTACCAACTGACAAATTAGAATAATTTCACTATAAACAAAAGATATTAATTGAAGCTCAAGTAAACAGTTCTTTCCTCCCCCCTGTGCTAATAATTGAGGGATGCTAAATGGCCTTTTTATTAAAGACCGATTTATACAAAATGGTAAGCAGTAAGAGACAGGCCCTGACTATATGCCTGCATAATTTATAGCATGTCAAAGGAAAGACTCTTGCTTAATCACAATAAACATTGTTATGAAGAATGGAAAAACAGTGATGACATTGTAGGGCCAGAAGATAAATGTGGTTTTGGTGAACAGATGATAGGTTAGCATCGGTGATTCTGAATACTCATGAATGACCAAAAGGTCCATGACAGGTAATTTGTCATCTTGCTAAGGCACAAGTTTAAATCGCACTCCCTGAGGCCTGGGATAGGGCAGCTCACTCCATCTGCCATGCCAGAGATCTGTGAATGAGCCTAGCAGTAACCCAGCTCTTGCAGCCCCACACAGCTGAGCTGGACTGACTTAGTTGCATGTGCAGTAACTTTTGTGAAGTGACATAACTTTGTTTCTTTATGTAAAACGGCTCTGAAAAGAAGATCCGTTGGTAGTGATGGAAGTGAGGAAAGAGTGAAGGGGTCTGAGAAAGTGAGGTTCTTAGAAACAGAAGTGCTGGGTAAATTAGAGTTAAATACTGAATCTGGGAGGGGCTCGGCCCTTACATCAGAGAAGGAATCTTTATGGGAGACAAGAAAAAGTGGTCCATGAAGCAGTTTGAGAGTGCTCTAGCTGGGGGGTAGAAATGCTCATCAATCTAGTGAAAATTAAAAAGGTGGTCAGGATATTCACAGAAAACACTGGAATGTACCAGGAGAATGCCAGGACTCTGTGCATTCCTTGTTCCCAAAGGGAACTCAGCTCCTGAGAATGTCAAGGATCAACAGTAGTGGCCCTAAACTTCTGCACTACTTGGTATCTTCTCCTGGCTGTGAAATGATGGGCCATAAAGATATATTTTGTCAACTATTTAGTTTTTTACATTAAGAACCTCCAAGGTTCTACATATTTCTTGTAATAAATTCAAACAATAAAGATGCATTAAAGATGACTAAAAACCACCTCTTTTGGGACCTAAAGAGGGTTCCTCTCAAGGAATTGTAAGAACTAACAGTTATAACATATCTATTAGAATCCGGCACAAACTGAATTTTGAAAATGGCATGGAAGATGCTCCTTTCCTCTAGAGGGGAAGATTTAGTGCAAAGGAGCATTGGATTAAGAGCGGGTTAATCTAGGCAATAATTAAAACTGTGACTTTGCTGTTGAGGAGCAAAGACAGAAATTAGCATTTATTGTTGGGATAATTCCCTGCCAGGCACCATGTGAGGGCCTTACATATAAGTTGACACAGTTACCTTCACAACAATTCTCTAAGGTAAATATTATTGTCTTCACTCTCTCTCTTTCTCATGGCAGGGGCATTTTGATACAGGTTCATTCTATATTCACACCAATCCACAGACCATCTCAAATTTCCCCTCCTTCTCCCTGACCTGTTATCTGCTATGGGACTGGTGCAGATGCAGAGCTTGGTGGTTCATAGGGGCTGCCTCAAACACTTTCATTCCATCTTCACAGCAAACCAGGCACCACCAGCTCCCTTGCAGTGATGGGGCAGTTTCCTTTCATTTTCTGTCTAGATGAAGGAATTGAGTCTGGGTGGGGTTATACAGGGTGCCTCAGGCTACACAACTGGTAAACAGCAGATCCAAGACTTAATCTGACTCTCCTGGACGGTTCCTGATCTTTTCTTTAACCCCGCACTGTGTTGGGACCTAGCAATGTGTGGGGCAGGGGCAGGACTAAGGGGAGGCAAGCAAGTTGCCTAGGGTGCAAAATTTAAGGAGGCTCTCCATTCCCTCCCTCTCTCAGGCTTATGCAGGTGCCAATTCTATACCTGCCTGAACCCAAGTGTCTCCTTAAGTTTTGTGTCTTGGGGGCCTTGCTTGCCTCAACCTCCTCCCAGCTCTGCCCTGGGGTGAAAATGGTCTTGGAACAGTGGCTCTGCCCTGGAATGGACAGTTACAGGACTCTGAGAGGGAAAAGCTAGGAATCACTAATGAGATTTATTTTTTTAATTAGAACATAGTAGTGTTTCTCTCAAAAATCCTAAAGGAAAAACTGATTTTTTTGTTGTTTCTCAGGAAACACACCTCTTTCAAGAAATAGACATCGAATCTATTAGGCAGTAGTGTAATGAAAAACTGAAATTGCTGGTATTTCTGAAAATTTATCTTCCCTGATCAGTGTTTAAGTAATGAGCTTGTCTCCTGCTGAAAAAGAATGGCCACGAAGGGCAGCAGCATAGGTACCCCAACATGCCAAAAAAGGGGATCAGAACTCAGTTAACAGTTTTAACATCATATTTTTATAAATCGAATGAAGAGTACCGTGAACATTGCAGTTCCTCTCCCTTTATCGTTCGCCTCGTCACCAGAACGTACCTATGAGCTCCTTATTGCGCACGTCTAGGGCCATGTTCCTCAAGGCGGTTGCTACCGAAGACACGACTCGATCGTTATCCATTCTCAGAAGCTCTACAAGGATGGGGAGCCCTTTTTCTTTTCGGACGGCCGCCCGGATGTATGCTGCAAACTAGGAAGCAAAATAAGGCAACAGAGTAGGATGAAACAGAGTTCAACTCTTCATATGTTACTGTCACCTTTTTAGGTGACAAAAGTTAGAAATAAAAGTTTCCCCAAAATGAATTAATAGATGAAATGTTCCTCTTTCATTGGAGATGAGATCTGTGATATCAGTAAAGAGAAAATAATAATTTGGGAGAAAGATAGGATGGGATGCCTGATTTAAAAAAAAATCCAAGCCTGAAAACCTCAAACCACCATCTGCCAGATATTTTTGTACAGAAGAGAAGGCAGTGATTGCTTTCTATCTTTTATACATAAACTTGATTAAGGAAGGATCATGGGCTGCCTTTGCAGTTGGCTCCATGCCAAGTCCGGAGGCTATAAATAGGATGGCAGAGACCGATCAGTGCATTATTAAGAGAACTTGTCTCTATCAAGTCATTTTTTTCTATATTCCTTTAACAATATTTAGAGTTCAGTGACCCGTCAAAAGAAATTGCTTGGAAAAATCTCTTGCCTCAGAAGAAAGGGAATTCTCCAGACACAAGGAGCATCTAATTCATACACACTGGCAAAAAAGAGAAAAGAATATTTGCATGCAAAATACTTTCCCATTCAAGGTTAGTGAGCTTATTTAAAGGAAAACAACTAGATGTCAAGAAATTCTTTTGTGAGTATGCAGCAGCTCTGTAGAGTGAGTCAGTCTGTGCACCATAGGAACTGGAAATGAACACTAAGTCACAGTGCAATAACAACAAAAATCCCCAAGGAACATTAGAAAATGGACCCTCAATCTTGTTTTGAGCTTTAAATCGACATTTTCACCAATGCAAATCATCTACAAAAAATTAGGATAATTGACAGATGTTGCTCATCAACCTCTAATACTTTCCTGTTTTGGCAAGTCATGAGGACAAAGGTTCCCCAATCTCTTATATTAGTTCACCACTCAGTTTCTCGACTACCAACAGAATACCTTATTTTAATACTGCAAATAAGAGGAAAAGATGCATTTCAAAGATTATATTAATAGTCTTCACATGGAAGGAATACTCTTATTTTCTGAATCAAGTGAAACCTACAGGGGAGGCTGTGAGGTAAAGCTGTAGAGATAAAGCACTAAGGCAGGTTTATCAACATCGCTCTATGAAACTGGCAAGAACAGAACAAACTGCTTCTGTCTCATCTAGAGACAGACCAGCCCAGTCCAGCCCAGGGCACCTCCCTCTGGGAAAATGACAGTTGTCACTCTTCCCCAAATAGCCTCTGATTTGATCACATCTGTGGCCATGATTATATTGTTTCCTTAATGAGGGTCCAATATTTGGATTTACTAGTTCAGATAATTTTCAAATCACCTAAATATAATGTTTATATTTTAAATGAGCTTGCCATCTAATTTTCATTCAGTAAATGATCCCAGAAATGAAATTCTAAACAACTCAAATCACAATGTTTTAATTACTGTCTTTTTATTATTGTCAAAATTTCCTGTGGTCACAGGAAGTTGGGTCTATAAAATAAACATTTATGGATGCTTACGTGCTGGGACTATCCTTGGTTCTCTGCATTTACTATCTCATTTGATCCTCAAAGTCACCTCCTGTGGTAGGTATTAATAATATCCCCATTTTACATATGAGGAGTTGGAAGACTGACTATAACTGAAGCCCCAGTTAGTAAGTAGAGAGACCAGGATTCAAAGCTGGGTGGCCTGGCCCCAGAGCCAGTGCCTAACCACTAAGCTATTGGCATTTTAATTAGGAACAAGAGAAATAACCACTTGGCCTAGCACTAGACCATAATTTATTGGTATATAACTACTATAGCAGCTGCCTGTGTGAAACTAATTGGTTTTACACTATTGTGGGTGATAGTGTAGCCAGAAGATTCTTATTTTGGGGAATTGGGTGGGAGAAGCAGCCCAAAACAGACATTAGAATAACTCTACTAAAATATAGTTGTCAGGAAATTTCTAGAGGCTGAAAGTGTTACAAAGACTATCTGGGAAGTTGGTAGAAACCATTTAAAAAGTTTTGAAAACCTGCTTATGGTGGTAACAGCAGGAGACTGCCTTCAATTCTCTGGCTGGCTAAAGAAGCAAAAGGAGTCAGACATCTACAAGTTTCCTATGGAAACTTCAGACACGTGTATGTACTGTGAGAGCCTGTGAGAGGAACAGTGGCTCCCATCTGGGCCTCCCCTTGCCCCACCCACTTGGCAATCGTGGACATTTGTAGTCTCGGCCCACACTGTCCTCTCTCTCAACTCACTCCCTCTCTCCTGCTTCTGTCCCCTTTATTGGGATGACTCCCCTACCTTCCAACCTTGAACTCTGCTTGATTTTACTCATCCTTTAAGATTACATGTGGATGTGACCGGGAGATTGTGAAAACCTTGTGTCTGATCCTCCTTTTATGAGTAAAAAATAGAGGTAATAAAGGGTAAAGAACTAGGTAGATTGAAATACCAGTGGTCGATGAGAGGGAGGAGTAATGGCTATGGGATGTATGAACCTTTTTCTTTTTATTTATTATTCTAGAGTGATGCAAATGTCCTAACAATGATCATGGTGATGAATACACAACTATGTGATGATACTGTGAGCCACTGATTGTATAATATGGTTGGACTACACATGTGTAGATAGTCTTAATCAAAATATGGGGGAAAAAAAGATTCCATGTGTGCAGCTCTACCTCTTCAAGAAATCTTCCTCATTCCCTCCTTTCCTTGCCTTTCCTGTATCCCAACTAGGGGAGGTAGAAGGTTAGATGCCCTCTTTCGAGATCCCACAGCACACACATTCTGTGGACTCCACCCTGTACTGATGGCATCTGTCCCTTTTCCTTACTAACCTTTGGGTTTTCATGGGGAAGGTTACACCATATTCATCTTTAGATCCCCACAGCCTACTGCTGCCTCCCTCTTTTTCACAGGCAAACTCTAAACAACCGTGCCCCTGTCACCATCACAGCTGGTCTGTATGGCTGCAAAACTGGCCCGAAATATGGACAAATGGAAGATATCTTACCTTCCAGTTGCCAGCAGAGAGGTTCTGAAGAGATCCAGCAGAGCCTTCCAAGGTGGCTGGGTTGGAACTTTCTGCTAGAAGAGTCAGATATGGTTTCACCACTGATGGATGCCACAGCATCTCAACCCCTTTGGGGGATTTCGACAGCCCTGGGATAGGCCCAACTCCATCCCACTGTAAAATAAACAGCATACATTAAATGGAAGCAAAATGAACTCAAAATCTCCAAAACTTCAACATATTCATCTTTGCTGGACTTAGCTATAGTTACAGAAAATGGTGTCATAAGAAAAAAATTTATCTTGCCAAATATGTGATTTCCTATTCCTGGAAAAATGAAACTTGTCAAATAAAGTGCTAACTTGATCCTCTTGTGGCGTCCTCTTTTTCTTTTTCTTTTTCTTTCCCCAGCAGCTTGGCTCGGAGTCTTTGCTGGGAGACTCTTTTCCCAGTAAGTCATCCAGTTCGTTCAGTCCCAGCAGCCGGGCCTGGGGGACCTCCAGCTCCAGCCGGTAGGACAGGTTCCTCAGGGTGCACACACAGTTCTCCACCGTCTGAAACCCAACACAGCATAGAATTGAAACCATCACAGCCCATCACTGCAAAATACTTCCTATACTACTGATATTAAATAAACTCAGAATAGAAAATTGCTACTTATTACTTATAGCAATCTGAAAAAATCTAAAGAAAGAATCATGATTTTGAAATTTTTCTGTGGGCTACCAAATGACATGGTACAGAACCATCTTTGGTACATCTTAGATCTGGTTTTATGTGGCCTAAAATATGCAAGGGTCCGGAAGAGAAAACGTCCACGTTTCTGCTTTAAGGCGCTGCAGTGGTAGAAATGTACCCACCATGCCAGAACCTCACTACCTGTCACGACTATGACGCCTCATGATGACAACAGGTGCCACCAATTCCCTTCCTGGGAACAGCCCTTACTCAGGTCCAATCTTGCCTCGTCCTTCAATCACCCAGCTGTCCCCTCCCTGTGTGGAATTCTCTGTGCTCTTTCACTGCTGAAATTTTGACTTCTGGACCAGGTCTTTTGCATCTTGAGGTTTATATCACATCTCTAATTGAGAGCAACTGTCACTTCAATTCAGAATGTCTAAATCCAGTTCAGTGTTTGCTCAGCAACCACCCTCCCAGAGTGTCTATTCTCTGCAATGGCACCAGCAGATCTTTGGTTCAATAAGGCTTAAATAAAAAACTGTCTGTAATAAAAAACTGTCTGTCACTTCCCCTGCCCCTTCTTGTGTTTAAGAGCCATCATTCTTTTCTCAAATTCATCTTTAAAACACAAGACTTACTTATGGACTCTCCTAGTCAAAGCCATCCCAAACATTATGTACCTTGCTGGCCTTGGAACACCTGAAACTTTTAGTTTTTGATTCCTGTTTCTTCCCACCTTACTCATCCCTGTCCCTGGGACAGATCCCAGATAGTTGTCAAAAGTGATGGGCATAATGACCTGTCCTAGGGCAGGGATGGAAGAAACAGGAGGGAGAGAAAAAGATCAACATCCGTAGAAAGGTGCATGAAAAAGTTGGTGCTGGGCGTGGGGAGCTGTGGATGTTCCTGGGGGGAGAAGGGCAGAGAGGTTGAGGGGACTATAGTGCCTTGGTTAGGAACCTTTCCTCAGTAGATACTCAAATACAGCTAGTGCTAATTCTAGAAGTAGGAGATACAGAATTGGAGAAAACAGCAGCAGGGGCCATCAGCTTGAGAAGGAGCCAGGCCCACGCTATGCTGGACGAGGTCCTGTTAGCACCACTGAGTCATTTTGTGTTAATGTTTTTAAGGCTATTTTTGCAAGTTGCCGTGTACCTACTAACTTGTGATTTTTGGAGGACTCTCCCTTTGACCTGGAATGTAGCCTACTGAAGAGGAAAGGCTCAAGAATTTCAGAATCAACAGCATGCAAATAGTGGCATGAGGCAGCCATGGTCATCTGCCACTGTGCCCTTCACACTGGCGGGCAGGCACTGACCTTGCTGTCGTAATCAGATGTGTTCACGCATGTGTGGATCACGTACAGCAGCGAGTCCACCAGCCCGTCACAGGAACGCATTTGCTTCCGTGCCTCCTCCCCTGCCGAGCTGAGGTTCCTAAATGAGTGGAGATACATGGAAGCTGCTGAGATGAACAACTTCCTCATTAGTTGTATCTCCTCATCTTAAAGAGCTGAGAGAATGGGGAGCAGAAAAAAGCTTGAGAAGGCATTTGAGAGCATGCATTTTACCACATCAGTAGTTCACTATAATGAGCTCTCTGGTAGACAGACAAATAGAAAGGAACCTGGTATCTGAATTTCTACTCTGAAGACCTGTTGCTTTCCTACCTCAGGATGTAATTCCTTTGGGGCCTATCTTCCTCATTATGTAAAAAGGGGAAAATTACAATAACATACTCATAAGCTTGTGAGGAATGAGTTACTGCATATAAAACAATTCACAAAGTAGAAACAATTGTTGTTAATTTCAAGCTTGATTAACCTCCTTCTTAGGCCATGAGCTCCTTGCTGGCCCGTGTCTACCATGGTGTTTGGCGTACAGTAAGTGATCATGAAATGCTTCTTGAATGAACAGAGAAAACATATCACTTCTGAAACATCTCAAATTAAATATGCTACAATTTTTCTCACTTTTCCAGTTATAAACATCCCTAAACTGTTTCTTAATCTCATTCATATTTACATTTTGCATATTAACTTGCCTGCATAAGTTGATACTGAGAAGGAACCCAATAACAAGGGTTGTAGGTTAATTGTAGGCTGATTCTTTTTTGTTTGTTTGTTTTAAATATTTTTTTTCTTTAATTAAGAGTTTTTTTTCTTTTTTTTATTAATTAAAAAAAGAATTAACAAAACAATTAGAAATCATTCCAATCTACATGTACAATCAGTAATTCTTAATAACATCACATAGTTGCATATTCATCATTTCTTAGTACATTTGCATCGATTTAGAAAAAGAAATAAGACAACAGAATAAGAATTAAAACAATAATAGAAAGAAAAAAAAAAACAAAAACAAAAAACCTATACCTCACATGCAGCTTCATTCAGTGTTTTAACATAATTGCATTACAATTGGGTAGTATTGTGCTGTCCATTTCTGAGTTTTTATATCCAGTCCCGTTGTACAGTCTGTATCCCTTCAGCTCCAATTATCCCTTCTCTTTTTTTTTTTTTAATTAACGGAAAAAAAGAAATTAACCCAACATTTAGAGATCATACCATTCTACATATGCAATCATTAATTCTTAACATCATCACATAGATGCATGATCATCATTTCTTAGTACATATGCATTGGTTTAGAAGAACTAGCAATGTAACTGAAAAAGATATAGAATGTTAATATAGAGAAAAAAATAAAAGTAATAATAGTAAAATCAAAACAAAACAAAACAAAACAAAACAAAAACCTATAGCTCAGATGCAGCTTCATTCAGTGTTTTAACATGATTACTTTACAATTAGGTATTATTGTGCTGTCCATTTTTGAGTTTTTGTATCTAGTCCTGTTACACCGTCTGTATCCCTTCAACTCCAATTGGCCATTATCTTACCCTGTTTCTACCTCCTGCTGGACTCTGTTATCAAGAACATATTCCAAATTTATTCTCGAATGTCTGTTCACATCAGTGGGACCATACAGTATTTGTCCTTCAGTTTTTGGCTTGACTCACTCAGCATAATGTTCTCTAGGTCCATCCATGTTATTACATGCTTCATAAGTTTATCCTGTCTTAAAGCTGCATAATATTCCATCGTATGTATATACCACAGTTTGTTTAGCCACTCTTCTGTTGATGGAGATTTCGGCTGTTTCCATCTCTTTGCAATTGTAAATAACGCTGCTATAAACATTGGTGTGCAAATGTCCGTTTGTGTCTTTGCCCTTAAGTCCTTTGAGTATATTCCCAGCAATGGTATTGCTGGGTCGTATGGCAATTCTATATTCAGCTTTTTGAGGAACCGCCAAACTGCCTTCCACAGTGGTTGCACCCTTTGACATTCCCACCAACAGTGGATAAGTGTGCCTCTTTCTCCGCATCCTCTCCAGCACTTGTCATTTTCTGTTTTGTTGATAATGGCCATTCTGGTGGGTGTGAGATGATATCTCATTGTGGTTTTGATTTGCATTTCTCTAATGGCCAGGGACATTGAGTATCTCTTCATGTGCCTTTTGGCCATTTGTATTTCCTCTTCTGATAGGTGTCTGTTCAAGTCTTTTTCCCATTTTGTAATTGGGTTGGCTGTCTTTTTGTTGTTGAGATGAACAATCTCTTTATAAATTCTGGATACTAGACCTTTATCTGATATATCATTTCCAAATATTGTCTCCCATTGTGAAGGCTGTCTTTCTACTTTCTTGATGAAGTTCTTTGATGCACAAAAGTGTTTAATTTTGAGGAGTTCCCATTTATTTATTTCCTTCTTCAGTGCTCTTGCTTTAGGTTTAAGGTCCATAAAACCGCCTCCAGTTGTAAGATCCATAAGATATCTCCCAACATTTTCCTCTAACTGTTTTATGGTCTTAGACCTAATGTTTAGATCTTTGATCCATTTTGAGTTAACTTTTGTATAGGGTGTGAGAGATGGGTCTTCTTTCATTCTTTGGCATATGGATATCCAGTTCTCTAGGCACCATTTATTGAAGAGACTGCTCTGTCCCAGGTGAGTTGGCTTGACTGCCTTATCAAAGATCAAATGTCCATAGATGAGAGGGTCTATATCTGAGCACTCTATTCGATTCCATTGGTCGATATATCTATCTTTATGCCAATACCATGCTGTTTTGACCACTGTGGCTTCATAATATGCCTTAAAGTCAGGCAGCGCGAGACCTCCAGCTTCGTTTTTTTTCCTCAAGATGTTTTTAGCAATTCGGGGCACCCTGCCCTTCCAGATAAATTTGCTTATTGGTTTTTCTATTTCTGAAAAATAAGTTGTTGGGATTTTGATTGGTATTGCATTGAATCTGTAAATCAATTTAGGTAGGATTGACATCTTAATTATATTTAGTCTTCCAATCCATGAACACGGTATGCCCTTCCATCTATTTAGGTCTTCTGTGATTTCTTTTAGCAGTTTTTTGTAGTTTTCTTTATATAGGTTTTTTGTCTCTTTAGTTAAATTTATTCCTAGGTATTTTATTCTTTTAGTTGCAATTGTAAATGGGATTCATTTCTTGATTTCCCCCTCAGCTTGTTCATTACTAGTGTATAGAAATGCTACAGATTTTTGAATGTTGATCTTGTAACCTGCTACTTTGCTGTACTCATTTATTAGCTCTAGTAGTTTTGTTGTGGATTTTTCCGGGTTTTCGACGTATAGTATCATATCGTTTGCAAACAGTGATAGTTTTATTTCTTCCTTTCCAATTTTGATGCCTTGTATTTCTTTTTCTTGTCTAATTGCTCTGGCTAGAACCTCCAACACAATGTTGAATAATAGTGGCGATAGTGGACATCCTTGTCTTGTTCCTGATCTTAGGGGGAAAGTTTTCAATTTTTCCCCATTGAGGATGATATTAGCTGTGGGTTTTTCATATATTCCCTCTATCATTTTAAGGAAGTTCCCTTGTATTCCTATCTTTTGAAGTGTTTTCAACAGGAAAGGATGTTGAATCTTGTCGAATGCCTTCTCTGCATCAATTGAGATGATCATGTGATTTTTCTGCTTTGATTTGTTGATATGGTGTATTACATTAATTGATTTTCTTATGTTGAACCATCCTTGCATACCTGGGATGAATCCTACTTGGTCATGATGTATAATTCTTTTAATGTGTTGTTGGATACGATTTGCTAGAATTTTATTGAGGATTTTTGCATCTGTATTCATTAGAGAGATTGGTCTGTAGTTTTCTTTTTTTGTAATATCTTTGCCTGGTTTTGGTATGAGGGTGATGTTGGCTTCATAGAATGAATTAGGCAGTTTTCCCTCCACTTCAATTTTTTTGAAGAGTTTGAGGAGAATTGGTACTAATTCTTTCTGGAACGTTTGGTAGAATTCACATGTGAAGCCATCTGGTCCTGGACTTTTCTTTTTAGGAAGCTTTTGAATGACTAATTCAATTTCTTTACTTGTGATTGGTTTGTTGAGGTCATCTATGTCTTGTTGAGTCAAAGCTGGTTGTTCATGTCTTTCCAGGAACCCGTCCATTTCCTCTAAATTGTTGTATTTATTAGTGTAAGGTTGTTCATAGTATCCTGTTATTACCTCCTTTATTTCTGTGAGGTCAGTAGTTATGTCTCTTCTTCCATTTCTGATCTTATTTATTTGCATCCTCTCTCTTCTTCTTTTTGTCAATCTTGATAGGGGCCCATCAATCTTGTTGATTTTCTCATAGAACCAACTTCTGGTCTTATTGATTTTCTCTACTGTTTTCATATTTTCAATGTCATTTATTTCTGCTCTGATCTTTTTTATTTCTTTCCTTTTGCTTGCTTTGGGATTAGTTTGCTGTTCTTTCTCCAGTTCTTCCAATTGAACAGTTAATTCCTGCATTTTTGCCTTTTCTTCTTTTCTGATATAGGCATTTAGGGCAATAAATTTCCCTCTTAGCACTGCCTTTGCTGCATCCCATAAGTTTTGAAATGTTGTGTTTTCATTTTCATTTGCCTCGAGGTATTTACTAATTTCTCTTGCAATTTCTTCTTTGACCCACTCGTTGTTTAAGAGTGTGTTGTTGAGCCTCCAGGTATTTGTGAATTTTCTGGCATTCCGCCTATTATTGATTTCCAACTTCATTCCTTTATGATCCGAGAAAGTGTTGTGTATGATTTCAATCTTTTTAAATTTGTTAAGACTTGCTTTGTGACCCAGCATATGGTCTATCTTTGAGAATGATCCATGAGCACTTGAGAAAAAGGTGTATCCTGCTGTTGTGGGATGTAATGTTCTATAAATGTCTGTTAAGTCTAGCTCCTTTATAGTAATATTCAGATTCTCTATTTCTTTATTGATCCTCTGTATAGATGTTCTGTCCATTGATGAGAGTGGGGAATTGAAGTCTCCAACTATTATGGTATTTGTGTCTATTTCTCTTTTCAGTGTTTGCAGTGTATTCCTCACGTATTTTGGGGCATTCTGGTTCGGTGCGTAAATATTTATGATTGTTATGTCTTCTTGCTTAATTGTTCCTTTTAATAGTATATAGTGTCCTTCTTTGTCTCTTTTAACTGTTTTACATTTGAAGTCTAACTTGTTGGATATTAGTATAGCCACTCCTGCTCTTTTCTGGTTGTTATTTGCATGAAATATCTTTTCCCAACCTTTCACTTTCAACCTATATTTATCTTTGGGTCTAAGATGTGTTTCCTGTAGACAGCATATAGAAGGATCCTGTTTTTTAATCCATTCTGCCAATCTATGTCTTTTGATTGGGGAATTCAGTCCATTAACATTTAGTGTTATTACTGTTTGGATAATATTTTCCTCTACCATTTTGCCTTTTGTATTATATATATCATATCTGACTTTCCTTCTTTCTACACTCTTCTCCATACCTCTCTCTTCTGTCTTTTCGGTTCTGACTCTAGTGCTCCCTTTAGTATTTCTTGCAGAGCTGGTCTCTTGGTCCCAAATTCTCTCAGTGACTTTTTGTCTGAGAATGTTTTAATTTCTCCCTCATTTTTGAAGGACAATTTTGCTGGATATAGGAGTCTTGGTTGGCAGTTTTTCTCTTTTAGTAATTTAAATATATCATCCCACTGTCTCCTAGCCTCCATGGTTTCTGCTGAGAAATCTACACATAGTCTTATTGGGTTTCCCTTGTATGTGATGGATTGTTTTTCTCTTGCTGCTTTCAAGATCCTCTCTTTCTCTTTGACCTCTGACATTCTAACTAGTAAGTGTCTTGGAGAACGCCTATTTGGGTCTAATCTCTTTGGGGTGCGCTGCACTTCTTGGATCTGTAATTTTAGGTCTTTCATAAGAGTTGGGAAGTTTTCAGTGAAAATTTCTTCCATTAGTTTTTCTCCTCCTTTTCCCTTCTCTTCTCCTTCTGGGACACCCACAACACGTATATTTGTGCGGTTCATATTGTCCTTGAGTTCCCTGATACCCTGTTCAAATTTTTCCATTCTTTTCCCGATAGTTTCTGTTTGTTTTTGGAATTCAGATGTTCCATCCTCCAAATCACTAATTCTATCTTCTGTCTCTTTGAATCTATCATTGTAGGTATCCATTGTTTTTTCTATCTTTTCTACTTTGTCCTTCACTTCCATAAGTTCTGTGATTTGTTTTTTCAGTTTTTCTATTTCTTCTTTATGTTCAGCCCATGTCTTCTTCATGTCCTCCCTCAATTTATCGATTTCGTTTTTGAAGAGGTTTTCCATTTCTGTTCGTATATTTAGCATTAGTTGTCTCAGCTCCTGTATCTCATTTGAACTACTGGTTTGTTCCTTTGACTGGGCCATATTTTCAATTATTTGAGTGTGATCCGTTATCTTCTGTTGGCGTCTGTGCATTTAGACAGATTTCCCTGGGTATTGGATCCAAAAGTTTGGAAGATTTTTCTGTGAAATCTCTGGGTTCTGTTTTTCTTATCCTGCCCAGTAGGTGGCGCTCGTGGCACACGTTTGTCTGCGGGTCCCACCAGTAAAAGGTGCTGTGGGACCTTAAACTTTGGAAAACTCACGCCGTCTGGGGGGGTTCGCTAGCCGAAGCGGCTTGAGCCGGCCCGGGGTCCGAACGCAGGGAGGGTTGCTGGTCGCCGTAGCCCGGGAAAGAGCCCGTCCGAATTTCCTAGTCGGCCCTGGGCGACAAGCGTGGCGGGAGGGCGCCAGCGGCAGCGGCCCGCCTGAGAGAGTGCACGTTCCCCGGGAGTCACGGGTTTGGAAGGGGCCTCCCCCACCCGTCACCGTTCTCCACGGCCTGGGGATTTCCGATCCAATTCTCTCAGTTGGTCCGGGGGGCTGTGCGTGGTGTGGGCGCCAGCCACCTTAGTTTCAGGGGACCGCCTCTCCAATTCTCCCAGCCGGCCCGGGAAGGGGGAAGGGAGTAACTCCGGCCGCTTGCCGCCCCGCCCGGTGAGGCCCGCGCGCCTCGGCGATCTCACCCGAGCTGCTTTTCTCAGCCAGCCAGCCGTTCCAGGATGGGGTACGCTGTCTTTTTTATCTCTGTTGTGGCTTTGGGCGCTTTCTGTATTGTTTCTACTCCCCTAGTAGGTGTCCTGGAGAAGAAACTAAGATCCGCGCGTCTTACTAAGCCGCCATCTTCTGTTTTAAATATTTTCATTGACGAATCTTCACACATATACATTCCACACATGGTGTACAATTAATCACTCACAATATCATCACATAGTTGTATATTCATCACCATGATTATTTTTAGAACATTTGTATCACTCAGAAAAAGAAATAAGAAGAAAAAACTCATACATACCATACCTCTCACCCCTCCCTCTCATTGACCACTAGTGTTTCCATCTACCCAATTTATTTTGCCCTCATACTCAGACATCCCCTTCGCTTACCGCTCCCTCATTGACCTACAGTATTTTAATCCATTCAATTTATTTTACCCTTTATCCTCACTATTATTTATTTTTTATCCATAGTTTTTTATTCATCTGTTCATATCCTGGATAAAAGGAGCATCAGACACAAGGTTTTCACAATCACGGTCACATTGTAAAAGCTATATCTTTATACAATTGTCTGCAAGAATCAAGGGAATACAGCTCAACAGTTTCAGGTACTTACCTCCAGCCACTCTAACATACCATAAACTAAAAAGGGATATCTGTATAATGCATAAGAATAACCTCCAGGATAACCTCTCAACTCGGTTTGAAATCTCTCAGCCACTGAAACTTTATTTGGTCTCTTTTCTCTCTTCCCCCTTTTGGTCAAGAAGGATTTCTCAATCCCATGATGCCGGGTCCTGGCAAATCCCAGGAGTTCTATCCCATGTTGCCAGGGAGATTTATACCCCTGGGAGTTATGTCCCACATAGGGGGAGGGCACTGAGTTCATCTGCCAAGTTGGCTTAGAGAGAGAGGCCACATCTGAGCAACCAAAGAAGTTCTCTGGGGGGTGACTCTTAGACATAATTATAAGTAGGCTTAGCCTATCCTTTGCTGGAGTAAGCTTCATAGGGATAAACCCTAAGACTGAGGGCTCAGCCTATTGATTTGGTTGTCCCCACTGCTTGCAAGAATAACAGAAATTCTCCAAATGGGGAAGCTGGATATTTTCTCCTTTCTTCCTAGCCCCTCAAGGAGACTTTGCAAATACTCCTTTATTCACTGCCCAAATTACTCTGGGACTTATCAGGAAACCACACTATTCTGTACAAACCAATAAGCTCTCAGGTCCTAGTCAAGATTCCATGTACTTATGGTGTTCAACTAAACTGACCATACAAGTTAAATTAGGTAATACGCTACCCAAAATATAAATTTTGTACCAAATAAAGATCCCTCTCTCTGGTCTCACATAAAAGTTGAAGTTTTAAAATATGGATGACATCATCCTTTACCCAGTATTCTGATATACCACAGTCCTATCTAGATCAGCTTCATTCATATCTGGAGTTGAAGTCTGATCCCTTTTTCAATTTTTTCAACAGTTCCTGTATGGGGTAGTGCTGACTTTCATAGCTTCAGAGCTCTAACTCTGAGTCTCAGGTGTCACATAAAAGTTTCAGGGAATGACCAAGTTATATACAAATAGTTCAGTATTTCAGAACAGTTACAACTCCTGAATATATGTGACTACTGTAAGAGCTTATAATCTAGGACCCTTTACAATAGGCCCCAACTTGATTACCTTTGCTCTTGATTTCAGTTCACCAAGTCTTTATATTATAGTTAGTCCATATGAGTGAGGCATGGTAATACTTGTCTTTTTGTTTCTGACAATTCCTTCAACATATGGTCCTTAAGTTTCATTCACCTAGTTGTATGCCTCACAACTTCATTCCATCTTGCAGCCACTCAGTAGTCCGTTGTATGTACACACTATAGTTTCCCCTTCCATTCCTCAGTTATTATATCCTTAGAGCACCTCTATCCATTGCAAATCGTGAACAGTGCTGCCATAAACACCAGTGTGCAAATGTCCATTCATGTCCCCACACTTAGTTCCTCCAGGTAAATATGGAGTAATGGGATTGCAAGATTCCATCCCATTGAGGTGGCAACTCCACCTCTAGTGTCCTGTGGAACCACCACGCTGCCCTGCAAGGGGCTGCACCTCTCAGTTTCCCTACCAGAGTTAATACATACATCTCTTTCTCCATATTTTCTCAAGCACTTGCTTCTCTCTGTTCTTTTTTTTTGGCTTTTAAAAAAGGGAATTTATGAAGCTGCAAGTTTACAGTTCTAAGGCTGTGAAATGTCTAAATTAAGGCACCAACGAGAGGTTACCTTTACTCAAGAAAGGCCAATAGAGTTCGGGGATTCTCTCTCAGCTGGGAGGGCACATGGCGACATCTGCTACCTTTCTCTCCCAGCTTCCTGTTTCATGATGAAGTCGGGGGTGGGGGGGTTGGTTCCTTCTTCATCTCCAAAGGTTTCTGGCTGTGCAGGCTCTGTTGGTTCTGGTGGCTCTGAAGTTTTTTTTTTTTAAATGGTTCCCTATTAAAAGGCTCCAGTAAGCAACCTCACCTTAAATGGGTGGAGACATAACTCCTTGGGAACCATGTAACCAAAAGTTACTACCGACAATTGGGTGGTCAGAACTCCATGGTAACAATCAAAAGCTCCCACCCAGCAATACTGAATGAGGAGTAAAGGACATGGCTTTTCTGGGGTACATAATTTCAAACCGGCACAGTCTCCAAATCTTCCTCTCCTTATAAGGACACCTGGCACTAGATTTAGGGCCCGCTCTAATTCAATACGATCTCATCTTAACTTGATCACATCTGCCCAGACCCTATTTCCAAAAGGTCACATTCATGGGTACCAGGGGTTGTTAGGACTGCTACATGTCTTTTTTTTTTTTTTTTTTTTTAATATTTTTATTATAAAAATGAACATTCTTGACATGTTACAATCAATGGCTCACAATATCATCTCACAGTTGTGTACACATCACCATGATCATTTTTTGAACTTTTGTATCTCTCTAGCAACAGAAAGAAAAAAGAAAGAAAAAAACTCATACATGCCATACCCTTTACCACTCCTTTTCATTGACCACTAATATTTCAATCTACTCTATTTTAACCTTTGTTCCCCTGATTATTTATTTCTTACATGCATTTTTTCTTGTTCATTTTTAAACAGTTTTATTCTCACATCATACAATCCAACCTCAGTAAACAGACATACCTCTGCCACCATAATCTACATGAAGATATTCTGAAGGCTGATTTTTTACTTCTAAAACTTAGACTGGATAAAGAAGATTTGGAATGACTTTTCTCTTTAGTTTTTCTGGGGGCAGGAAAGACTTGGTCACCTGTGGTCTCTCCTCTGCTTTTATTTCATGCTACCTCTTATCAGCCCACCATGGCTGCCTCTTCCTTTCCTCTCTGGACTTTGGGATACCACATGCCTCTAGTCTTCTTCCCATCTTGCTGCCTCCTTCTCAGTTTCCTCTGCCTCCAGGAACGCCTCTGGCTCTATTTCAGTCCCTTCTTGTCTTTATCGTTATACTCTCCTAGGTGACTTCTTTCTGTCTCTTGGTTTTAACACAACCTGAGAGCCCGTGGATCCCAAGTGTCTATCCTTAGCTCTGACCTCTCTCTAGAACCCCAGACTCATTTATCCAACTGTTTTCTTGACACAATTAGAGATGTCTAATTAGACATCTCAAGATGGACATGACCAATAGAACTTTCAACTGCTCACGCTCTACAGCCTTTCTTTTCCCTCTCTCTTATCTCATCAACAGCACCTCCATACACCCAATCGACCAAAGCTCTAGGTGTTATCCTTGTTTCCTCACCTCTTGTATCAGCAAGTCTTGTTAGCTCTTCCTCCAAAAACAACCCAAGCCTGCCTACTTCTTCCCAGCTCCTAGTCTAGGTTACTTCATCATTCACCTCGATCACAGGCCATTGCCACTGCCTTTACTTTTGTCTATACTCAGTTTTCTACATTGCAGCCCAAAACTGTCTGTATCATTCCCCTACCTGAAACCTTCCAATGGTTTTCCTTCACACTTGGAATAAAATGCAAACTCTTCTTCCAATTTACAACATCCTCCATAATCTGGCAGGAGGGCACATGCTGGCCCTTGTCTATTAAGCTTCAGCTACAAGCTTCTTCCTGCCCAGAGCCTTCATGCTGACTGTTTCCTTAGCCTAGAATGCTGGCCCTCTGCTGACCCCCACCCCTCCATGAGTGGCTCCTTTTGTCATTCAGATGTCAGCTTAAATAACTACCTGATAACTCTATATCATCCTTATTTATTTACTAGATAGCATCTATTGCTATTTCTTTACTTGTTTGTCTTCCCCAATAGAACGTAGTTCCATCAGTACAGGGACCTAGTCTGTTTTGTTCATCATGGATTTCCAAGGACCTAGACTGCTGCCTGGTACACAGAAGGCTTTCACCAAGTGCTGTTAGCCTCTGAACCACTGGAAGAGAGTCTGAGGGTGTGTCTGGTCTCTGGGCTGTCCCTGAAACCTTGTGGGCTGGCTAAGGAATGACAGAGCCTCCCTGGTTCCAGGTGTGGGGAGAGTCTAATATGACACTTTCCTGTGAGTTGCACATCTGAATTACAAGGAGCCAGCCTGTTGTTCAGGATCCTGATTCTCAGTACCCTCTCTCTCTACCCATCCCCACCGTGTTCTAGCCGAAGGGGCCCACAGTCACCTGTTATCACAGTGGAAGGCTTCAGAGAGCGGCAACCCTTCCTCCAGCTCTCTCAAGCCCTCTGCAGTAGAGCTGCTTTTGTCCTGGATGGCGTGCTTGGCAGTGCCCACTCAAAGCACTTTACACTACACTAAGCACTTTACAAGTGCGTCATGCTGGCTCCTCACAACTCTGAGATGGGATTACCATCCCCATTTTAAAAGATAAGGAAACTGAGGCTTGGAGCTGAGGCTGGAAGCTAGGCTGTCTGAAGTCAAAGCCCACTCTCCTCATCACTATGCCCTAAGGCTTCTGTTCAGATTTCCACGACACTGAAAGGTTGGGAGACAGGGAAGAATTGAGCCAGTGAGTGCTATAGCAAATAATACACAATATGCACACTTAAAGGAGGCTTTATGGATTCTAAACGCTAAGGGTGATGACTAAAAATTGGTATTTGGGGTCATTTTCATTTATTTATAAATCTCAAATGATTTATATCCTTTTAAAGGTATTTTAATGATCGTGTTTTGAATTTAAACAAACAAGAATGTAAACAATTTAAAATCAGAATGTGAAAATCCAAAAAATGCTATTCAAGTGGAGAACATTGGAATTTTGGCAGTGAAAGGGCCTTTCTGAATAATATTGTCACAGAAGTGAAATTTACAAGATAATGTCATTAAGATCATAAATCTATATTCATGTTTCCCTCACAGGATTAAAAAATATAGTGGCCTAAATGCTGAAACAAAACTAGAAACATACATATCAATAAAGTTTTCCTAAAATTAATTTACCTATATGACACATTCTTTAACCACAAAATAAATTAAGAAGAATTTACCTTAAGCAACCTGTTGTGTTACGCAGAACTAGTGAAGTCTGAAATTTAATTTTATGATCATCATCAAAAGAAGAGTTATTCCATCCAGAATGTGGAACTATCACAGTGTTTGTTAAGGTTGAGAGAGCATCTCGAATGATTGTCATCTTTACGGCATCACATGAGGATAAATTCCAAAGAACTCCTAAAAGAGAGAGAGAGAAAGATTAAAAAAAATCAAATTATCATTTAGATCTTATAGTTTCAAGAGTAAAACAGATAAATATATAAGCCCCAGCAGAAGTGAACTCATGCTATTCCAAGTCTAACCTATGGTCTATATTTGCAAACTGGTGAGGGGTGAATCCCTAATAAGTATTGAGTGAACACATGTGAGCTTCTGGTGGTATAGTTTAAGATTTAATATTCTGTCCTGCAAATTCCATGTATCTATTAGGCAAGATGACTGTGGATTTTGCAAAGCAAATTAAGACTTACACTGTCATTCACGGCACCAAACCCTACATTCAATGTTCTATGTGACAAACCAGTTTCTAGAATTTAATACTGGAAAGAACTTCTCTCTCAAGAGATTGGTATTTAAAAATTTTTTTTATCATGCTTCCTTTTCTTACCTCTGCTACTAGGAGGCTCAGGTTTAAACATAATGGTTGTGGTAACTTCATTGGGACAGATGATTGTTATATTTGCTTTTTCTTCCTTATTTAGACAAGGTTTAAAAATTTTTATTTCCACTTTAAGAGTTTTACTACCATATGCTTTAGAAGTACAAGTTATTGTCGTTCCTTTTTGGATATAGATGAGATGAAGAATAAATGAAAAATACCCATATTATAACTCATATCAAGATTAGGAGGACAACAGACTTTAAATGTAGTTTATGTGAGTGTTATTTAAATTGATAATAATTTTAGAGGATCTTAATTTCTGTTTCAACTATGAGATGTGTTAAATTACTGTTTTAACATGTTTTCTAATAACAACTCTTTTAAATTAGAGGAAATTTAAGGTTATAGGTGCCCTAAGGTCACTTTCACCTCAATGCATTTTCCTGAATAAGAGGTAAGGAGGTAGAGAGATGGTGCAGCTGGTTTTCTCTGCCCTGAAGAACTTCAGAGCCCTATGCTCCTGATGCATCCTTGGCAAGGAGCACAAGTCTGTACAGTGCTTTTTAGCACTATCAACACACAAAAATGCTTTGGCCCTGCAGACTGAGAAGGAGTTGGTAAAATCCATCTATGTCCACAGGAGTGTGTCAGGCTTATGAACATTCTGGTTTGAGAGTGTGGGGGCAGGGAGAAGGTGGAGAACTGCTGCGCCAGTGAGTCGTGCCTGGAGGAGCCAGCCGAGCTTCATCTCTGAAAGCACCTAGAAACTGCCTGCTCAGCCTTGGCGTTGCCAGGCCCCGCTTTGTAAAGGAGGAGGTATTAGAGCTGACAGCAACTTTTCCTTTTGGAGGAAAGTGAGATAGAAGCAAAGTGCGAGAACTGAAGTGGAATGACAACAAAATCTCTAAACCTCTGAGTATAAATTGTGCGAGGACCATCCCTTCTCTGACACGTCTGTCCTGACCCGTCCACATGCTGAGGAGTGAGGTCAACAATGGTGGCTGACGGGTGTGATCGGTCCTAGGCAAACGTTCAGGGTCCTATGTTCTGCTCTACACTCGTGCCCATTCCTTTCTCCTTTCACTTAGTTTTGACTTCTGAACCTCACAAATTGGGTCTGCCTGGCTTAACTTTTGATATTCCCCAAGGACTTCACTCTTCTCCCTGCTTCTGCCCTTTGGGGTAGGATGAACCACAGCCTTTCAGGACCTGAGCCTCAGTAGTGGCCTGTGTGGTTAGACATGGAACCTCCCTTAAAGAGAGGTGGGTACTGGATAGGAGGGGGACTCAGACTCAGGGAAAGAGAAGACCATGCTTCATCTCTGAAAGCGCATTCTGTCCACAATGACAGACCTTTGCTTTTACATTTATCTTGTGGCACACAACAGATATGGTCCTAGCAAGAAGGCAGCACATGTTATAGGTACTTGATAAGGGTTTAAGAAGTTAACTTAAAGTCTACAGACTGAGCTACTTCTCCATGGAGTCTTTAAAAATTGGCTGTACTTTTCTATAGCAAATGTTTTTGGGCATTGGTTTCAAAGTGTGCTCCCTGGATTCTGGGGGTTGCACCCCCTTAGGGGCAGCTCTGTGAGGTCTGGCGGGAGGAGGAAGCTTAGTGGCAGAGTTCTGGGTCCCTACTGCAATGCATAAGAGCAGCTCCATATTTGTCTGTTCTCGATAGTGGGCTTCACTGTATGTTTCTGTTTGAAGAAACAGTTTTATGTTTAATAGATGTTTGAAAAGCACTGCTTTAGGGGAAAAGGATTAGAGGACTGAGGACTACAAAAGGGATGTGGCAGCTAAATGATTCTTCAGAGGTCAGTCCTAACACAAGTAACATGGGAAAGGACAGATGGCTGAAGGAAGAGTGGGGTGGAGGTAGAGCAGGGTAGAATGGTCAAGGCAGAAACACCACTGAGGCTGCCATGGATGTGGCTTTAGCGTCTCCTGCGGCTGAAGTCAACGACACTCAACACCAGGTATGGGTGAGTTTGCTGGACACGAGCCAGCCATAGAGGCAGCATCCAACCCAGAGGCCACCAGCTGTCTCCAGGTGGACTCAGGAAAGGGTGACTCCTAACTTCCTCCACCACCAATTTTATAACCTGATTCCTAATGCCACTACAGCAAATTCTCTTTCTGCCAAAGCCTTTCAAATTCCTCACTCCACAAAATTCAACATATGGGCTGCATATTCCAGTAACCTTCTATTCTATTTCACAGAATAAGGGAATTCCAGTAATGGTAACTGCAAGGCAAGGTTTATGTAAAGTAAAACTTATCATATTGTAGGTTATAGATATGAAATTAGATACACTTCTACGGAAAATTTTACAGGCTGAGTCATATACTTAAGGTACAAATATGACTAAGATGAGGGGTGGTTCTTTATCATGCTGGAACCTGGAGTAGATGACTGGATATTCTCTGATCATTTGCAGAAAAGCTTGTTTTTCATTGTTCCTGCCTCCACTCCTGGATAATTCTACACCTACTCTTGGCAAGAGGATATTTTCTCAGATTTCAGGATTCCCCTGATTCTCCTTGCTGGTCTTAGATTTTGTCCTGTTCTTTTTCCTTCTCACCAGGTATTTTAGAGCAGAGTTGGATGCCATTCTACAGTTTACAAGGGTTTGGACATAGCACAAACACTTCTAAACCCGTGTACACAACAGCAACACTGCCATTTACTGAAGTTTTACTCTGTGCCAGGCACTGAATGCTTTACATATAATACCTTAAAGAGTCAAGCTGCACAAAATGAATTAACTTCCCATATAATTGATCAGTTTGAAATTTTACATGTTAAGTTTTTTTTTTTAAGGATGATGAGCATTTGCATTTCTTTTTTTTTTTTTTTTTTGCATGGGCAGGCACCAGGAATTGAACCCAGGTCTCTGGCACGCCAGGAGAGAACTCTGCCTATTGAGCCACTGTGGCCTGCCCAGCATTTGCATTTCTAATGCTAAGTTTGCATTACAGTCAACAAATATAATGAGGAACACTCTAGCACCACCCATTCTTTTATGTCTTGCTACACGCCTGCAGGGCACATGGTAGGTGGTCAATAAATATTTGCTGACTGATTCATTCTATATTCTGTCTTTGTTTTCAGATTCCCCACTTACTTCCTGCCTGTTAGACTTAGCTCCTAAGTATTACCTCCTCTTTGGGCCTTTTCTTAAAACTGAATATTCAGGAGTGTCTTTAAGGTCTGCAGCTTTGGGAAGAGGGTTGGAACAATGCTCTGTATCTTTAAAGGAACTTGCCACCACAGTTTGCCTGCCCTGTGCACTGGGGCTGCCAAAGCTGGAATCGATAGTTGCTAAAACCACCCCTGTTCCACACTGGAGTGGCCATGAGGAAAGGAGAAACCCTTTGCCATTCCATCTCTCACACGGGGAGTTGAGTTACAGCAACACACTAGATACTGCATCCCTCAAACTGCAAGACAGAAAGGATGAGTGTTGTCAAACTGTAAAATATCAAACTTTAAATTATGTAGCCCTTCAGGAAACAAGTGACTGTTATTTTTTGGTCAATGGAGATGATTTATTGATCATAAAATCATAAACTAAGTCTACCATAGAAACTCAGACTTTAATTTCTACAACTCTAAGTAATGTTCAGTTATTCTTGACAAGAGAAAAGGAAGGATTATTTTCACTAAATATGTGGCATTCAAGGGACCCACACCAGGGCAGCTTTATTACCCTACATTATGGTGTATTCCTTCAAATCCTGCACTTTTCCAAGGAGCGAGGGCCCCCACATGGGTACAGATTTAACCAGCCATTTAAAAAATCATGGCAAGTCTCAAGCCATTGATTTTTTTCCCCCCATTTTCTATTTCAAAAATAATGTTGGGCCACGGTGGCTCAGCAGGTAAGAGTGCTTGCCTGCCATGCCCGAGGACCCGGGTTTGAGTCCCAGTGCCTGCCCATGTAAAAAAAATAAATAAATAAGGTCATCCTTAAAAAAAAAAAAAAAAAGAAAAAAAATAATGTAGAAAGCCAAAACAACTGGTTCTGACGAAAATGGTTCAATTACACTTAAAAGCTTTATATACAGAAAGATTAATTTGCCTTTTTCAATTCGAAGTAAGAAGCATCATTCTGAAGATCAGCTAATAATACCTATGTGTTCTTTACCTCCTAAGGTAGTAATAAAACAATGTTCTCTCCACTTATTCTATCTGGGGTTTCATTTAATGGGTCAGGAAGAATGTTGCTAGGGCAGTAAGTAATGACTAGAAAATACCCTGACTCCCAAATGCAGCAGGACTGATGAGAAAAGAGAGCCAGAGGATTAGCATTCTCTATTAATATGATACACTTCCAGGTCTGACAGCCTAATGCAAAATTTACTTCAAAAATATTTAGCAGCACATTCCATTATCTTCTGGTCTCTAAAGAGAAAGTTAAAAATAAACTATAATTTGGTTTAGGAAGTTTGAGATTCATTTAATTTAGAACAATTAGCTATTTGTTGTAAGGACTAAGAATACACGTATATAAACTAAATTTAGAAAATATTAAGGAGTTTCATGCATATTATTGTAGAAAATGCTGCTTGTTGTCTATTACAGGAAAAAGTACACATAATTATGAGTAACCAATAATTACAATGAAATACTGCTACAAGAGATGAAAGTTCATTTTCCAAAGAATAAAGTAATTAAAATACCATTTCACAAAAATCCTACGTTACAGATTTCTGAAACAGCTTCACATTTAATACTAGCTCTATAGTCATTCTAATGGCCAATTGATAATTTTATAGGCAAATTAGAAAATGATTTTACTGATTAATTAAAATAATAGCAACTATTTGAAAAATGGTTTCTTAAAGGACATTGGAAACCAACCAAACATTTGGAAAATGTGAGTTCTTTGGCAGCATAAATACAACCAAACAGCCTTCCAATATGAAAGAAAAATCTAAGAGCATTTTTAAATAGCATTTAATTTATACTCTGTTTATTCATTATCAAAAAACAAATGTTCATGGACATTGTAAAAAGACAACATAAACAAAAGCCAGAAAAGTAATACCACATGACATGGTCCTGCACTTTTTTTTCAGAAGTTACCCAGAGTCTCAGCCTCTGTTCTTGACATTTTGTTTCAGTCCTATCTTTCACAAGATGTCTATGAGGTAGGTAAAACCATCCAAGCTTCAATGAGGATGCAGATGACAAGGCCTTGCCCCCAACCCCCCTGCTGTAGAGACAGGATCAGGACAAGACAGCTATCTCCACTGTGCTCCCGCTTTCTGGGGTCAGGAACACTGCCTGCGGATATGCAGTCATCCCTCCTGACATTTTTATGTCTATGGGCTCATTGTTGTATGTACAATCACTCATTATTATTGGGTGCAGATATATTAGATTAATGGTGAAAATGCAAAACAAATACCAAGGCTGCAGATTATATACGAGGGGCAGGGTGCATGAGCACTTTGTAAACTCACAATCTGTCAATAGCAAGGCAGGAAGGTGGCCTCTGAACTTGGGCCCTTGCCTGCTCTGGACACATGCCTCCATGACTATTCCCTAGATAAGTCTCTGGCTGGAACACTCAGCATCTAGCAAAAATGCAGCTCTATTTTTCCCCTTTGCAGCTGCCTCTGAAGTTCTCCCCTTAGCCCTGGAAAGGTCCTTTATAACTCCCTGTGACTTTTTGTTGGGAAAGGAGAAACGTTAGGATACTATGGCTATGTCCTGTCATAACGGGGCTGCCTGCAGCCCTGCCACCACCCCTAGCCAGGGTTAAAGCTACATGCCTCATACATTCTGCAGACATGTTATACATGCCAAGCATTGTATAGACCCACATTGTCCAATAGGGAAGCCATCAGCCATGTGTGGCTACTGAGCACTTGAAAGTCGACTGGTCCAAACTGAGCTGTGCTCTTAATGTAATATATGCACTGGATTATGAAGAAAAAATTAATGGAAAAAAAGAATGTAAAACATCACATTAATAGTTTTTATACTGGTTACAAGTTGAAATTATATTTTGGAACTACTGGATTAAATGAAATATATTCTTAAAATAAATTTTACCTACTCTTTTTTAATCTGGCTACTAGAAAATTTAGAATTATACATGTGTCTCACATTGTATTTCTATCGGGACTGGACTGGTATAGACACTTGCTCAGTTTACGCCAGAACATATAGGTGAGACCTCACACTCAGGAGACCTTTTCACAAATGGTTTCAACACAGGGCATCTGTGAACCTGTCCTGAGAGAAGGGTAAGCTGTAGTCACAGCTTGCATGTACTGTGTGCCAGGTACTCCACACACTTCCTCAGAAATGCACCATGTGTGTTAATCACCAGGCACTAGTTCTTGGAGAAAGGATTTGCCTGGGGTCAAGGGCTATAAGGAAATGAGTCAATCTGGCCCCAAAGACCACACCTGCCCCCCGATACCATGCTGCCTCTCTCAAGTGGCACAGGAGCTTTGGTTTGGTATGGTCAGAAACTACCACACTTGACATGGAGTATGAAGGGCTGAGGCCAGGGCTGACTTCGAAGGCAGGGCAGGAACTGCGAATTTGGATGGGCAGGTAGGGGGGGTTGAACTACAGGGACAGGGATGATTGGCGGTGAGGCTGATGGACCACCAAGAGGGGTAGAGCCTGGGTCCCAGGGAAGCTTAAGAGGGAAGTGATGAGGCCCTGAAGGAGTAAGGAGGGGCTGGGAAGGCAGAGAGGAAGGGGAGTTCTGGGATGAGGACCTGGAGCTTTAGAGAAGCTGAGGGTGGCACCAGAGATGAGTCAACTGTTTGCATATATGTGAAAATATTATTATCAGAAATGGGGAAGTCAAGGGAAAGAGTATTAGTAGAATAAAAAACATCTGCTATTTGTACTTATGGCTTCAGGCTAATCATTCAAGCTTTCCACCAGGACTAGAAAGGCATAATTATGTGAACATAATATGAACTGAAATAGAATCTAAATAATGGGAAAACAATGAATTATTATGAAAGTGGGACATAAGCACTGTCTTCAATTATAGAAACTAGCTAAATTCTGAGAACAAGTCATGGTGGTATACAGTCACTCTCAGGGTCCATCAGATGCCACCATCTCAGCAGAGGTGCTGAACATGTGCAGTGGTCCCCAGTGCTGTTGAGCGCGGAGTCCAGCTCTTGGCTTGCAGGGATGGCTTTTTCCTCCTGCCTCGGCTGCATTCTCTGTTGGCTGGGACAGAGACCTTCCTACTTGGCGGAGCCTTGCCTTGTTCATTATGGCACTCCCTGAGCTTCCCTGCACAAAACTCATGCTTAATCCATATCAGCAAGGGAAAGCATGTTCAAGTTCAGCCGTATGAGAATGGTTTCTCTGTTTCAGAAGCAGTAGCCAGTGGGTGCTGAGTGGATCTGAGAAGAACAAGTGGCTCAGGAAAGGGGCTGAAAGCCTGGGCTAGGTGAGGAGCCTGCAAACACATTCCACATGAAGGGATCTGTACCTGCTATTTAAATGTTTCCCCAAGCAATGGCATGAGTGAAAGATCTTTGGTGTCTTCAGAGAACATAAGGGTTAGATTGTGTTTCTGTGATTTTTCAGGCACAAAGTAAGTAGATCACAGCATTTTAAAAAAGATCTATCAATTTCTAGAGGGTCATTTATAGAATCATATTTGCAATTCAATTTCAACATATTTTTCTTTATTCTAGGTTATTTTACAATTTCATGGGTATGTTGAGAGGATTAATGACATAATACAGTTATGCAGTCCTAAATTCCCTAGAAAGGCATTTCCTCAGAAAATAAATAAGCTGAAAAAATTCAGAAATGCTGACTGAGTATTGCTTGTGAGAGATGTAAACAATGGTTCCTTCTTTAGTAGAGAACTTGCCTAAGAGAACAAGTTGTCGAAAAAAGAAATCTTCCTTGTTCTAATGAAATCTCCATTAAGAGAAGCAGAGATGGCAATGACAGCAGTGGCCCCAGCCACCCTAGTTGTTTTCTTCAGGTTATTTTAGCCCCTAACACAGAATTGGGTCATTTACCCTACAGATTAGTTCAAGAAAACAACACTGAAATTATATATCCCACAGCTGACTTACGTGTCCCAGGACCCCTCACCTACTCAGTTGCAATGCTAAGTCTTCAGTTTAGTTGTCTGGTACCAGCAGAAGCTTAAAGACAAAATAGCCCACCAGTCAGGAGCTATGGGAAATTGGACAGTCTTGGAAAGTACATGGTACTTGAGGAACCTGGTCTAGGGTTGATAAGACATCTTCGTTTAAGCTGTTCTTCATGTGCCTGCACCTTCCCTACACTTACAAGCTGTCTAGTGTACTAAGGAGTGTGACCTTAAGAGGCCTCCCCTTTGCTGGGGAATTCTACTCGGTGAGGTGGCTACTTGAGTTCTGCATGTCATCTTCTCAGATTTCCCCACTAGACAGCTTCACCCTGCTCAGCAACTGAAAGCACGCACCTCAAAATATACGTCATATTCCACTTACAAGGTGGAATTTTTCATACTTAGTCTATAAATCTTAAAATACTCACAAGACTAAAATCATGTGTCACGTTTTCTAAGCAAACTGAGGCTTTGTGATGATACCTGATCATCACTTTG
The DNA here is from genome assembly GCF_023851605.1 of Tamandua tetradactyla. Classification (NCBI taxonomy): domain Eukaryota; kingdom Metazoa; phylum Chordata; class Mammalia; order Pilosa; family Myrmecophagidae; genus Tamandua; species Tamandua tetradactyla. The sequence goes on along the minus strand of NC_135329.1, from coordinate 129,129,364 downwards.
ATGTGACCCGACAATAGCAAAGTTCAAGGATATTTCTCCATACTTCCTGATGAAATGCAGACAGTGAGGAATATTGTGGGGTTTTTCTTTTTGTTTTCCCTTCTGAGTGGTAATTTGCAAGAACACAGGGAAATGACATTCGAAAAAGGGCATTCGCACCCCAGATTTCGCTTCTGTGCAGCACTCCCCAGTGGCCTGGGGATCGCTAGGGCAGAAGCGGGGCAAGAAGGAAGAGCTCTAGTCTGCTTATCAGGGTCTCTGTCTTGACACTCATCCATTCAACCTTTCTGGCCCCCATTTTCACATCTCTTATAGAATAGAAGAACAGAAGATGTTTTTAGGGTCCTTTCCAGGTCAAGGGTCTTTGACTCTATGAATTAAGAACTAATCCATTTATAACTATTTTTATCTTATTAGTAATTAAAAATTTTTTTTGGGTTGTCATTTTATTTCTCATTATCAATTTTTACGGCTAGAAATGTTCAGTAAGTAAGACAGAGAAAGTATCTGTTGTTATTGTTTTATGAAATGCACTGAGTGATGAGAGATTCCTTATTGATCGGGGCTGGGAATTGGGAGGGGATGTTCCTAGATTTCTTTCAACTACCCCTGTAGTGCCTGGCAGCTCCAGTGGCCTACAAAAGCAGGACCGAAAGTAGGAGGCCAACTCTCTGGAACAGAGAATAAAGAATCATTTTAGAGGCACCTTAATTAGACCAAAGGGACACATTTAGGAAAGAATTCCATCCTGTAATGGTACAATTCAAAAGGCTGCATGTGTGTTCACCAAGGTCTGTTCTTCACAGTATGTAAGACTAATTCTTGCCAGACACCCTACTGTTTGCTAAACCTTGTTCTGGCCCATCTACCCTTCCTTAGTGTACAACTATCATTTTCTCATTAATTTATTGTCTAATTAGAAATAGGGAACTAATGAACAGGCAGGGAATATGCCTAATTCTATGTTCTGAAATCCGCTGCTGGCATCTAAAATTTCAGAGTAGTGTGGAAATATTGTACTTAGCCATAAGGATGGATAATCACTTGCTTAATTGAAGGGGATGTGAATATGACTGTCAATTGAATAAAGTTTATTGTTAAAGAACAAAGGACACTTTTTGGTATTTAACACAGGGTTAGTTGGGAGTAATAGGAGTGTGAGGGTTTGGGAACATTTGGTGCATTAAAAGGCAGGTCACCAGATTCTGTGCAATTTCTTCAATCTCTATTATAAAAAATGATGCTTTCAGGATGTCCAATAACTTGAAAGTCAGATTTCCCAGCTTAGAAACACTAATTTCTAGAACAAGGAAATCCACGTTTCTCTTTAGTGACAAGATCTTTCCACTTTCTATCCATGGTTGGGAACCTAGCAGACATTCTTTTTTATAATCTAATTGGAGAACTATATTTCATCCAGCTTACAAATTTAAGTACAACAAAGGCAAAAGTACCTCTGGGATTAAAAAAAAAATTACCCTAAGCACCTACATGTATCAGTAATTACCGAAAGAAAAGCTCATTGAGGTTTCAACCTGGAAAATGTTCATCACAATGAACAAAACATGAGAATCATGTTACGTATTAGAAAACTATTTTAATTAACAATGACAGCCTAATTGTCTTGGGAAAATACACTTGGCAAAAGTTATCTTCTCAAAATAAAGATGTGGCCAATAAATGCGGGCACTGAGCAGTTGTTACATTTAAGGCAAGGGTGAGATATCTTTTCTAAAAGAATAGCTAATATTTCTTCATGTAAGTATAGTGAAAATTGCCAACTTAAAACAAAGAAGAATAGGAAAAACATTTTAGATTAATAACTGGTTGGCTTACTTAATATTAAGACGAATAAATAACCCAGTTTTAAGGATATAGCCATTCGTCAAATTATTGAATATTTTGAACATACACTTCATTGTGATTTAACATATCAGGATCCCAAGCTTAGAAGAAGTTTCACTGAAGGACTCCGAAGCTACATTGACAAACGACAAGTGTGCAGGGTTGGCTAGGGCCATGGTATTTGTGGATAGACATTGGCAAAGCACCGACATTTGGGAGGAAAATGCTCCATTTCCAAAGGGGATCAGAGGAGAAGGGCAGCTGACAGGGACTGCTGCCCCTGTTTGGAGCAGATATGCTTTCATGAAGGTGGTTCATACTTCCCTGGCTAGGAAGCATCCAGAAGGATGGGTCTAGGGCTGAACTGGTCCCATATGGGGCCTTTCCTAGGCAAAATGAACTCATGAGGTTTTATCTCCCTTGCCATCTCAAATCAACTGTCTTCTTGCTGCTTTCTGGATAACCCTCCTGCAAAGCCTTAACCCCATCCTTATCTCCATGGGTTCAAGCACATCTGATGTTAGATACTTTGTATGGAAGCTATATAGGGGATTATTATTTTGGATGCCTGATTGGGCAAAATGAATTTTGAGGTCCTTTCCAACCCTGTGATTCTACAATTTAAGGACAGGTTATGGTAGCTGACTTAAAGAAGAGTTAACCAAAAAACAGCTCAAGGATCTGTTGATGTTTTCACACTTTAAAACATATCATGGATCAGTCACTCTTAAAATATTACTGAACATCAATGGAGGTTAGTATGACAAAATTTTAGTTCTGAATGTGAATAAATAATTTTCGGGTTGCCGTAAATCTTGGCCTATAATTATGTGTATACATGCAATACACACGCACACAGAGACAAAAGCTCCTGTGCCATATTTATACTGTAGGTCGGTAGTTTCATATTAGCTAGACAATATTTATACACAAATCAAACTCAGCTGACATTTAGACTTTTAGAGCTGGAATCCCACTTCAGCAGTACTCCAGTCCAACTCCTTTACATATGGCAATTGAGTGACATGTTTACACGCTGACTCCTCCCATTTCTAAGGAAATATCATTTTTGAAGAGAACATCTATCTCATAAGTAGTCAATCCACATGTCAGAATAAATTAGTAGGGGTAAAACCATATAGTTACAAAGCAATTCTTACTTTTCCCTATTCTACATATATGGCAAAAAATACTTCTTAAAGCCTAAAAGCTATTAGCAGATGTTTCCAACACAGAAACATTACAGATTGTTGTTAGTTTTGCACTGGAAGTGATACTATCTACTGGGGAAATAGTTTTTTTTAAAACAACAAACCACTCGTATCTTCCTTTCAAGGTCAGGCTCTGTGTCCTAAAACTTCTTGTGTTCTCAGCAACTAGTAGTATTGCACCCTTTCAGAAATGAAATATGAAACATGGAAGAAAGCATCTAAATTAGCACTCCCTTTCAGGGTAGGCTCCAAGTAAATTAGTACAGAAAAGCGCTTAATAGTGAAGTTTGGCTCTACCAGAATTTGATTTACTCTCAAATGAAAAAGAAACCATCAAACTTCCCTGCACTTTTCTTTTTTCTTGTCAATAAATATTACAAATCCCTTCAGCTCAGCAGAGGAAAGACATTATACGGTTTTTTCCTCAAGGAAAGTCCTCAGAAGTAAAAATCCAGAAAAGAAATTCCTATTGTGAGAAACGATGAGAGAAGAATAGAAAAAAGCTGCCCCATTACTCCAAGGATATAAGGCCGAGATCATGATCAATCGGGCCTGTTTTACAGAACCAAACGTGTGAGCAGGGGCTACGTGTGACACCAGGCTGTTCGGGATGGCTGCCGATTTCTCCTTGGGGAGGCTATGTGCACTGCCCTGCAGCCTCATCGGATGCACAGGTGAGAAAATACTTGGACATTACACAACCAATTCAAAGTGAAGGGAAAAGGTGAAAGGGTGTGATGTCTCCAAACCTTTTTAGAAAGAGGGACATAAACTAATAAATCAAGGTGCTGAAGTTTTAACTTGGATGTTATTTAGTAGTGTGAAGGCACTGATTTTCAAAATATACTAAGGCAGTTTGTCCGTTCCAGAGTTTAAGATTACCCGTGAAGTCTACTTTACTGGTAGTACTTAAATTTCACCCTTTATTTGGAATTTGGGAAATATTAATGATGCATTTGAACATTAAAATCTCATGAGAAAGCTGATTTCCCCTTAAATATTAGATTCACAGTGGTTGGTACATTCCTGAGTGTTGCTGAGTTGTATCTGACAGAACCTACAGCTTTGACTGCATTGTGGAAGCCAGTGGGGAATGGGATTAATTTTGCAAAAATGTTAAGCTTTTTAAAAATTAAATATTACAAGCATAAAAAATAACATAGAAAATATAAAACAAATAGCCAGGTATCCACCATGTAGCTCTGACACAATACTAACATTTTACCTTACTTGTTTCAAATTTCTCTATCTCTTTTTTGTTTTAAAGAAACGGAGCTGGATTACACTCTCAATTTCCTTTCCTTTCTTCTCTCCCGCCAAAGTAAGGACTGTTCTGAATCTATTTTCTTTCAATCCAATTAAAACTATTAACTTTATTGCATATATATATATCTGCAAATAATTTATAGCCTCAATCTGCATGTTTAAACACTTTATATAAATGATAACTGCACTTATCATTCTGCAAATGCTTTAAGATTTATCCATGTTGCTATTCATAGCTCTAATGTACTGACTTTAACCCTCGTATGTGGTTTCAATGTGTGACAGTATTATGATTTATTTAACACTTTTCCTGCCAATGAATACTTAGTGCTTTTCCCTAAGTCTCTATTATAAATAATGTCATGAATTCACACACCTGCAGAATTGTTCTTGCATCGCAACCTCAACCACTCTTGAACCTAGATGCCCCCTTATTGTTCACTCCTCACACTACCCTCATGCCCTGAGCAAGAAATATTTTTCTGTTTTATCTTCTCTGCCTCCTCCGCTCCTTTCTAGCATTGATTTAGTTCAGGCTGTTATCTCTAGGCCACTGACCTCCTATGGGCTCCCAGACATCAGGTTTGTCCTCTTCAAATTAATCTCCCACTGTGCTGCCTGCTTGAAGAATGCATTTTAAAACCCCAAACTGGCCATGCCATGTCCTGTAATGACTCCTCATTACATATGGGACGCAATTAAGTTCCTCATAAAAGTTCCCTAAACCAGGCCTGTACCTCTCTGACTTTGTGAGAACCTCCAGAGAGATTCATGCTATAGCAGCCCCTCCCCAAGCCCTATGCTGGCTCTGAGCCTCTGTGTGTGACAGGAAATATCCCCTGTTTACATGGCCAGTGCCACCTCATTGTTTAGGTCAAATTCAGTTTCACATCAACCACGGAGCATCCCTACCCATTTTCTGTGCTCCCAACGCACCGCTACTGAGAAATTCTGAGAAACTTTTTGACAAAACTACTTGTGTTTCTCACTAGCCTGACTTTTTACTTGAGGGTAAAGACTGAGTTTAATTTGTCTTTATATACCCAGTGCCTAGGAAAGTGTCTGAGAATATAAACAAGTATGCAGATCCTGGCTGAACTGAAGTGGAATATAGCCAATCCATTAAATTTATTTTATTTTTATAATAGAGAAAGTCTATTAGAAACTAGTAGATTTACTATGGAATACCTAAAAAAAAGTGAGGTACCCAGTCCTCCATGAACAATACATCTCCATTAGCTGATATTAGGCATAAAAGTACAATAATTGATCCTTATAGAAATGAACCCTGAAGCACTGCAAAAGCCTTCTGAATCATTATGTGAAATTATAAGCAGCCTTCTTCAATTATGAGCACAGCATCATAATCTATTACCTAGATAGATTCCAATTCCCTAACCATGCCACTCTCAAAGGGCATATTCTAGATTGTTTTCATCATGCCCTCTAGAATAAGGTCACATTTGACCTACCTGTAACAAGCTCCCTTACTTCTGCATCAATAGATTTTCTCAACAGCCGCAACAAGGCAGGTATCCCACCAACATTCTTCATTGCTATTTTATTTTCATCAGTAGACTTGCCAAAAACCAGGTTTCGGAGAGCACCACAAGCATTCTTCTGAACTTCCAAAACTCTGTGGTCCAAAAGGTCAACCAGATGCTTGATTCCCCCTAACCTACACACCTAGAATGAAAAATATTGGATATCTAAGCCTAAGTGACATGTGACTCATCAGGGATCAAACAAAAGATCAGGGGAAATGGGTCATTCCAGATCACTTCAAAAGGTTACTTTCTATTCTATGTAACATATCTCTTATAAACTTTGAGAATATTCTCCAACATGATGCCCTTTACCTGCGTTAATGGCTTAAAAAAGGAAAGGGAGACCTATGCGGAGTAATGTCCACACGCAGAGAGCCCAGATCTTCTCCTTCCCTCTGGACACACCCAGTGAACTGTGTTTTCACTCCAGGAGTGCAGTGAACAAATACAAACACAACAAAGCTCTCTGCAGGTTGGAGACATCACAGGAAATGATTTTTAATTGAAGTAATTTCATTTCTAGAATTGGTTTTCTAGGTTACCTTCTCTAAATTTTCTTCCATTTGTTAATTCATTAACACATTGACTGAGTATTTCTTGGCTTTATTGATTGCATCTATCTTCAGGTCTGTCACTGGTGTGCTATTTTACATAATAAATTGGTGAAAAACACTGTAGTTAAATATGACATTGCAGGGTAAAAAGGCCAAAATTATTAAAAGAAGGAACAAATATGTTGTATACACTAGTCAATAACCAGTGATTCACTGTGTTTCTATGCATGGCAAGCAACTTTAAAATTTGAAATAAATTATTCATATATATTTAGTATTAGTAATGTTATAAATTTCCTGTAACTTTATTTAAAGTTGTATTTTGGCATCAAATGACCAAAATTTCATAAAATATATGAGTTCTTTTGTTCAAGGCATATTATAATTTTACCTAATAGATTCTTTGAAAATACTTTCAAAATGCTGGTTCAGTTGATTTTTGCTTCACATGTTATAAATTAGCTAATGAAATGTACACATGATTTAAAAGTGTTAAAAACACTTGAAGAAATAAACTTATTCTAGTTTTTCCTGAGAAACACTGATTGACATGTAGAGTTAAGAAGTAACAGCAGTTGGTATTGAAATATCCCCTTAAAAGGACTGCTGCATTGCCTCTGGCATGTTCCTAAGCACAGGACTGCTAAGTGGAAGTGCACTGTCTCCCGCAGGTTGTCCCAGGGGCTGGGCCCTGTACCTCCATCTTCACTTTGTTGTCACCAAAGCACAGATGCTGCAGGTAGGCCGCCGCGTTCGCCTGAACCGAGGGGAACTGGTGCTGCAGCATGTGGATGACTTCAGGCAGCTCTGGATCACGCCAGGCAAACTCCCTATGTGAGAAAGACATGGCATCAAAAAGGAGGGCCCCGTGTTTTAATGAACACACTGAACAAACATTTGTCATAGACCAAAACTCAGCTGAGACAACAACTGGAAGTTATACAAATTTGAAAACATAAACATGTAAATAACTATACATTTTTTCCTGATAAATATATGAAGAGGCCCATATGCTAATGATCTTATAGAAATCATGATGCAAAGATGCACAGAAAGGGATTCTGGGGAACAGAGGAAATTCTAAATACAAGTAATTTTTTCATTTCAGCTTTTCTCCCTCTGATTTTATTTTTATGCCTTTTTACCTGTAAGAAATCTGCAGGTGCAAGGCACAGGTAAACAAGTGCACTTCAGCTAAGAGAGACTGCACGTTTGAGGAGAGAGAAAGAAGGGATGGTGAGAATAGAGAGAGTTATTTCTAGGCATCAGCCCAGAAATCTCAAACATTGTGGGATCAATGATTTTTAAGAAACTAACATTTATGTTTGCTCTTGATTGTAAGGCACAGAAACAAAATTACAAAAAAGGTAAAAAAATTTTACTGGAAATCCTACATTCAGACATAACCAGTTTTTTCCCAACATATGTACACATATGGACACATGTACAGATTTTTTCCCCAAAATTGGATTTTTATTACATAGCATTTAGTAGTTCATGAGCACCTATTCTGTGCTAGGCACTATTCTAGGGGCTTCACATAAATTATTTCATTCTTACAGCAACCTTATAGATTTGGAATTTTAGACAAAGTATTTAAGCAACTCACATAAAGTCACACAGCTAGTAAATGGTAAAGTAAGATTTTAAATGCAGGCAGTCTACTTTCAAAGTCTGCTTGCAACCACTATGCTATACCATGTCTTATATAATGAGAATACGCACATTATGTCATATTCTTTTATATGCTGTGTTTTTTCAGGAGCATCATATTGTTACCTGAATTTTTTGATATCATTCTATTTGCCTACTGTTTGGAAACCTTGTTAAATGTGAATTTATGCTTATATTATATGAAAACTAGCTTTTTAGCAAAAACAATAAATTTGCAGACTTTGATTAAATGATGAAAGGATTAATACCAAGTAAAGCTTTAAAAAATCTTTAAACCTAACAACCAAGCTATCATTGTCTTTAACTCCCCAGAGTTTTGTCTGTGAATGCTCCATGTATTAATTTGTAGTTAGATTAGCCCACTGCAAAGGGGTAGGTCATTATATACCTGCATACACATGTACTGCCCATTCAAACAAATATTTACTGAATCCTTATATGTTCCAGGTGCCATTCTACGTGCTGGAGAAGTACACTTGACTAAGACATGATTTTATTTATAGGCTCTATTATGCCAAACTGAAAAGTTTACTCAATAACATTAACAGTTTTCATTCATTGAGTGTGCTCTGTGTCAGACACTGTGCCCAGAGCTTCATGTGCATCATCTCATTTGTGTTCACTTGTTGCCCATGAGGGAGGCACTATTAAATACCATTAGATATAGACATAGAACTGGGATTACTAATTCAATGGTGGAGGTTAGTGAAACCCAGGTGGTATGTATGTGGTCCCCACATATAAGGAACAGAAATCTAACGGAGATTTTGAAGCAGGAGAGTGAGTGCAACATGGTCATATTTACTTGGAAAATCATCTCAAATGGCCAAGAAGAGAATGTATTAAAATCAGAAAAGATACTTGGCAAGGAGACTAACCATATAGGACTCTACCCGAGTGCTTAAAACAACATAGAACCATCCTTGATTTCTTTCTTTACCTTTTCTTCCTCATCTAATCCACATGAGCTCTTTCAACTATCTCCAAAATATTTAATGTAAACCAAATCCATCCATTTTGTTTTCCATCTTGCCTAGGCCAGACTCTTACATGTTTCCTCTGCTTCAAATATCAGTAGTTCCTCCCAAATCCACACTTTGCATAACAGCCAGACTATCTACTAAAAACTACAGGTAAGGGTGAGCTTGAGATTTCTGGTTTGAGACAGGCTGAATGATAATCTCATTAACAGACATTAAAAATATAGCAAATTCCAAGAGGCAGGATAACATAGCAGAAAATCTGTAGTTAGATTGCCTGGGTTTAAGTATCTGGTTCTTTAATTATAATGTGATTTTGAAAACCAGTTAATTATTTAGAGTTTCAGTTTCCTTGTCTGTGAAATAGAACAATAAAAATATCACTTCTATCTTCTTCAGAGGTTGGTTATAATAATTAAATACGATAACGCATATTACAATGTCCTATAAACTTTGATTTCTATTACAGATGTCTGCATTAATCCTCTTCCCTGAACATGAACTACTCTCTAGAATAAATAGTTTTCCTTTATGAACTGGAACCATGTTAATATCACTGATGAAAATCTGTCTAAAAGGCATTGTGTAATTCTACACTGTAATTAACAGAGTGCATGGAACATGATTTAATCTTTCCTTCATGACTCATATTCATTACAAGTACACATTATGTCCTCTTTAAATGGCATGGTGGTGGTCAAGACTTCCTGACATCCCTGGATATCATGAGAGCCTGACAACAATGGCGGGCTTCAGCTGGAGATAGATAGTTAAGCTTGATTGGCATCAATTCTAACCTGGATTAAAGCTCACAGCAGAAATTTCCTCTGGAAAGACTGCTATCAATTTTTTAGGCTGGTGGGATGGCATCAATGCCTACCAAGATTTGCTTCATTAAAACCTAAGTCCAGACTTCAATTTCCAACCATCAAGGAGTAACTAAGTAGAACAGACTTGCCTTCCCATTATAAACAACAATAAAACTGAACTGAATGCACAAGGAAACTGCTTTCAGGTACTAGACAGCAAACACACAAGAATGTAATGCTTGAGATGAGGGAATCAGTGGAGCTACCCCATATTCACCTTACTTTCTGCCTCTGGGTACTTTATGGACCATGTCACAGGGATCTGAGCCCAAGAAGAACATGATGCACTGAGTGACCCGAGGAAGCAGAGATTAGAATCCGTAGATGCTAAAGATGTTGGAATTTACAGGGCAGGCTACTAGAGAAGAATCACTAAGCGGAAGTGATTTCGGAAGTCAGGGTGGAGACCTTGTCAAGTACCTCAGGCATTTAGAAAAGACTCCACAAAGGCCATGTCTCAGGAGTAAGGACCATGCCACAGACCGAGGGCCATGTTCTAGGGCTACTCACAAATCAGAAACAGCAAAGACAAAATCAGTCCTGATATGATCAAAAAGACCCGCCAGTAATTTAATTGTCTGCCATAACAAAACTTGATACGTTAAAGGGAGACAATATGCTGCAGAATCTCTATTCCCTACTCTGTAACAACAGTTAGCATACAATTAAAATTCTAGACATGAAACACAGGGAAATGTGACTTTCAAAGAAGCAGAAAAATTAACCGATAAAAAGAAACCCAGAGACAATTTAGAGGTTGGAATTGGCAGGGGAATACTAACACACTAGTAATACTTATTACAAATGTGCCCAAAGACTCAAATGAAAAAACAGATATAATGAATGAACAGATGGGGAATCTCATCAGAGAAATAGGAAGCATAAAACAATAGAACTAAATTTCTCATATCTGAAGTTAAAACAAAAATTACTGGTTGGACTTAGTAGAATGGAGACTGCAGAAGAAAGCAGAGAGCAAGTTTGGAACAGATTTTTTTTTTTTTTAAAGAAATAAAGGCAGGAAATTTTCCAATTTTGGTAAACCTCATCAACCTACATTCCAAGACTCAGTGAGTATCAGTCAAGCTAAATGCAAAGAAAACTGTATCTAGGCCCATCAGAGTAAAACTGCTGAAACCCAAATTTAAAAACCTGAAAAGAAGCCAGATAAGATACCTTATATAAAACAGGAAGAATGATATCAACAATGGTTGATTTCTCATCAGAGAACAAAGGAAGTTGGAAGACAATGAATAACTTCTCTTAAAGTACTCAAAGAATTTAAAATCTAGCAAAAATATCCTTTAAAAATTTGTGAAATAAAGACATTTTTAGATAAATGAAAGCTGAGAGAATTTGTTGCCAGCAGACCTGCAACATAAGAAAACCTAAAGTAAGGTCAAAGGGAAATGAGTCCAAATGGAAAGATTAGTAAATGGGAACAGGTAAATTGAAGAGCACTTTAAATAGTTAATATGTGGGTGAATATGAAAGACCACCTCTTTTTTTTTTCTTCTCTTAATTTCTTTAAAAGACAAGTGACCATTTAAAGCAAAAATAAGAACATTATATTGTGGGTTTTATAATATATAGAGCAGTAAATATCTAAGGATAGGCATAAAGGTTAAGGGGGTGGTATTAGGAATTATTCTATTGAACTCAGACTGGGTCCTACTCAAAATAAACACTGAATGCTGTCATTTTTTAAGGTATGGTGACTTTCATAGGAAATACTTTGATGTTACATATTTTAGAAGCATAACTTGTACTATTAATAAATTTTGCTTCCAAATAAGACGACTCATAGATTTCCTTTTATAAACAATGACTTCTTCAGTCTTATACAGAATTTTTCATGCTAATTATATTATAACATTAATAATAAAGCAGGTTTATAAGTGAATAAAAATATATGAAATACATGTTTCAAAACTAAAAATTAACAGTTGAAATAGAACTTCTTGTTTTGATTTGAATATTCAGACCTCAAATTCACCTGGATTACAGTTTCAGTTAGAATGAATGTATCTATTATTATAAGATAATCATTTAGTCACCTTATGAAATTCATTATCAGTAAAGCTTCACATAATCAAAGCTAGCCATAACAATTTTATGCATTAGACTAGAAATTATCATATTATGAATAGCAAAAGTTTATTATCACAGATGAAATCCTTGTCTAGATTGAGTCAATCCTTATCAGAGGTCAAAACTGAAGCCTTCAGGGACACCTCTTACATTCAAAGCTGTAATCATATTTCACTGTTTTTATGGATAGTTATTTTCTCTGCAGGTCCACTCAAGGTATGGTCTAAATTACCTAAAATTCAAAACCTTTTTGAAATTTTTGCATCCATTTGGGTGTCCTAATTTTGTCATTACAAGGGCTTTAAAATCAAAATCATGTAAAAGTATTTTTGATTCAATTATATTGGAGGTGCCATTAGAAAAATTATCTTTAAAGTCCTTAAAATGAAAAGAATGTGGCACACAAGGATAGCAGAGCCAAACATATGCGTAAACCTTGAAGAATTTTAGTCAAAAAAATGAAATAGGTGAAGTGGTTTTAGATTGTTTCAATCTGCTTCCCATTCAAGTCTGAAGTACATTTAGTTTTTTATTTTAAAGACTAAAGCCTTACTCACGTTTTAAATTCATATTTATCAGAATAAGTTGGTAAGTTTCTAAAAACGAACTGATAATTCTCACAATTTTCCAGTGAAACAACTATTTGTGGGTGAAGAGTGAATGAAATCTTGCTAATATACTCCTTAAAATAACATTGAAGCTAGTTAAAATTTAGCAGTAATTTCACTTTAAGAAATTAAGATTCTCTTTTGGTTTCTAAATATCTATAATTATTTCCTGAATATTTTACATGGTATTCATTGAAGATGATGCTAGTTTTTCAAAATCAATCAGGTACTAATGACTCATATTTATCTTAATAAAAAATATCTTCTATATAGCCAAACACAATTAGAAGAAGAAAACATCTATTAATTGCCAAATATTATTTTGAGATATGAAAATATTTGAGATATTTGAGATATTAAAAGATATGAAGATTTTTTTGTAAACCACTATTTCCTAAAGGGTAATATGCTTTTCAAAGGACATAGCTAATAAACATTATACATAGGAGCTGACCAATATGATTCAAAATGTAACACTACCAAGAAATATGATCTTACAATCTACTTTCAAATGTTTAGAAAACTCATAAATAGAAAGACAGACAGATAGATGAATGGATGGACTGATAGACAAAATGATATGGAAAATGTTAACCATTGGTAGGGGGTATCTGGATACCCCCTTCTGGGAAGAGGGTATGCTGGAGTTCTCTATATGGGTGTTACACTATTTTTGCAACTATCTTGTAAATTAGAAATTATTTCAAAATAAAAAGGTAAAAAAAAAGGAACAAAATCACACAGGGAGAATTGAAAAATTTAGAGATACATGGAAATTAAACAATGTACTCTTAAACAATCAATGGGTCAAAGAAATCACAAGGGAAATTAGAAAATATCTTGAGGAGACTAAAAACAAAAACACAACATACCAAAACTTATGGGATGAAGCAAACTCAGTGCTGAGGGGGAATTTAAAGCTCAATGTGTGCATTAAAAAAAAAAGACCTCAAATCAGAGAATCAGATAAAGATACTAAAGCAAAGGAAATTACAGACCAATATCCCTTATGAATATAGATGCAGAAATCCTTGACAAATTCTAACAAGTGACTCCAACAGCACATTAAAAGAGTTATACGCCATGATCAAGTGGGATTTATCCCAGGTATGCCAAGGTGGTTCAACATAAGAAAATCAATTAATGGAATATACTCCTTTGACAGAGTAAAGGAAAAAACAAACAAACAACCTTCTCAAATGACACATATGGTAGTTAGGTTCAGGTGTCAATTTGGCCAGGTGATGGTGCCTCGTTCTGTTGCTGCGGACTTGAATCATTAGCATGTGAAACTCATCTATGGCTGATTACATCTGCAGTTGGCTAAGCGGAGTGCCTTCCACAGTGAGTGATGTTTAATTTAATTAGTTGGAAGTTTAAAAGAGAGAGGTCAGAAGAGAGTTCAATGCAGCACAGCCCAAGCAGCTCAGCATACCTCATCTTAGCACTAACAGCTCAGCCCAGATGTTTGAAGATGCAGAAAGGAATCATCCCAGGGAAAACGGTTGGAATCCAGAAGCCACAGAAAAGGCCAACAGACATTGCCGTGTGCATTCCCATGTAACAGAGAACCTCAGATGAAAGTTAGCTGCCTTTCCTCTGAGGAACTATCAGTTTTTAACTAAATAAATCTCCTTTTTTAAAAAGCCAATCCATCTCTGGTGTGTTGCATTCTGACAGCTTTGGCAGACTAAACACAGAAATAGTATTTGACAAACTCTGCTCATTCTTGATTAAACACTCAGAAATTGAGGAATAGAAGGAAACTTCCTCAATATGATAAAGTATATATTTGAAAAGCCCACAATTAACATCATACTCAATGGTAAAAGACTGAAAGCCCTCCCTTTATGGATCAGGAACAAAACAAGGATGCCAACTGTCACCATTCAACATTGTTATTCAAGTTCTAGCCAGAGCAGTCAGGAAAGAAAAATAAATAGAAGGAATCCAGGTTGGAAAGGAAGAAGCCAAACTTTCCTTATTTGCAGATGACATGATCCTATATATAGAAAATCCTGAAAAACCCACAACAAAGCTAATAGAGCTAATAAATGAATTCAGCAAAGTTGTGGGGGTCAAGACAAATATACAAAAATCAATAATGTTTGCATACACTAATAATGAACCATTTGAAGAGGAAATCAAGAAAAAAAACCCATTTACAAAAGCAACTAAAGAATCAAATATCTAGGAATAAATTTAACCCAGGATGGAAAGAACCTGTACACAGAAAACTACAAAACATTGCTAAAAGAAATCAAAGAAAACCTAAATAAATGGAAGGATATGATGTGTTCATGGACTAGAAGACTAAATATTGTTCCGATGTCACTTCTACTCAAAGTGATTTATAGATTCAATGCAATCCTAATAAAAATTCCAATAGCCCTCAGAGAGCAGAAAAAATCCCTCAGATCTGTGGTCAATTGATTTTTCCAATGGTGCAAGTCCACTTAGTAGGAAAAGAATGGTCTCTTCAACAAACGGTGCTAAGAAAACTTGGCATTCATATGCAAGATTATGAAGGTGGACCCCCTATCTCACACCAAATACAAAAACTCAAAATGGATCACAGACCTATATATATATATAGGTCTGTGATCCATTTTTGTTTCATATATATATGAAACAAAACTTAAAACTTCTAGGAGAAAACATAGGGAAGCAGCTTCAGGACCTTTGTTAAGCAATGGTTTCCTAGACTTTACACCAAAAGCATAAGCAACAAAAGAAAAAAAAATAGATAATGGGATTTCATGAGAATTAAAAACTTGTGCATCAAAGACTTTATCATGAAAGTAGAAAAAAACCCTAAAGAATGGGAAATAATATTCAGAAACCACCATCAGATAAGGTAAAATACCACTATCTAGGTAAAATAAAGAAATCTTACAACCCCCCCCAAAAGACAAGCAACTCAGTTAAAAAATGGGCAAAAGACATAAATATACATTTCAAAGAAGATATACAAATGGCCAATAAGCACCCAAAAAGGTGCTCAGCTCTATCAGCCATTACAGAAACACAAGTCAAAACCACAATGAGATGCCATTTCACACCCACTAAAATAGCTGATATAATAAAAAAAAAAAAAAGAAAATTACAAGTGTTTGGGAGGATGTAGAGAAACAGGAATATATATTCATGTTGGTGGGAATGTAAATGGTGCCACTGCTGAGGAAAACAGTTCGGCCAGACACAAACAGACAAATATTGTATGATGTCACTTATATGAAATAATTAGAATGTGCAAATTCATGGTTAAAAATGCTATGAATATGGGTTACCAGGGACTAGAGTTAGGGAAGGGGGAGTTAATGCTTAATTTGTACAGTTTCTGTTTGGGGTGATGGAAAAGTTTTGGTAATGGATGGTGGTGACGGCAGCACAACTTCGTGAATATAATTAACACCAGTGAATTGCATGTTTGAAAGTGGTTAAAATGGGAAATTATAGGTTGCGTATGTTACCAGAATGAAAACTCAAAAAACCCACAGACCTCTACAGAATTAACAGTGAACCCTAATGTAAACTATGGGCTACAGTTAAAAGTATAATTATAATACTGTTTCATCAGCTGAAACAAAAGTACCACACTAATGTAAAGTATTAATAAGAGGGAAGAATGGGTATGTGGAGGGAGGGGCGTAAATGGGAAGTCTGTACTTTCTGCATGATTTTTCTGTGAACCTACAATTTTTCTAATAATAAACCCCAAAGAAACAGAAAAAACAAACAACATGACACTGGCCTTTCCTGGTTTAAAACAATCATAAGCTTCTTAGACGTCCTCATCCAAAGGCAGTCAGGATAAGAAAGGGGTAAAACGACCCTTTAAAATCTTTTGTGTAATTCAGACTAAGAGGCTGTTTCAGGTAGTCGCCTTGGTGAAGTATTTCAGTGATGAATGCTGCAGATAATCAAACAGATCAGTGCATTCTCTAACCTATTATTAAGGTGCTGCAAGATGGGATCTATCTTCAGAATGCAATTAACCTCACTGACCTAACATATCTCGAATATGAGTGAAAGTATTAGAGATAAGCTGTTACTGATATTATAATAGATTTGACAATTCAAAAAAAATTTCAGACTGAAGGAACTAGTTGAATCCTGTGATACTGTAGCATTCTGGAAACTCAGAGGTGGTCCTTGCCTGGGGTCTTTCTGAATGCTGTCTATTGAAGGTGATCTTGTGGTGCCATCATCTGCTGGCGCTGCGTGAAGCCGGCTATAATTGCACTCTTGTACCCGGTATTGTATCGGCCTATAGGGCTCCGCGTAGGTAGCTGTTGTGTTCAGGGCGTAATTATTTCTTTGGTATGTAAGGGTACTTCGTTGGCTGGAGGTCCTTTGCAGATTTCCAACACCTACTAGAAAATCAACATTTAAAAAAGATTAGTAGATTCTCGATGAGGTCATACTTTTAAAAGGTAACACACTTTTAATAAGGATCATAGTTTTTGGCAATTATTTAAATAGATTATTTACAAATCTAGCTCATTAGTGCTAAAACGTATATATACACTTTTTTTTTAGACATAAGCCCAATCTTTTCTTTTTAATTATTATTTTTATTTTTTTTGCACGGGCAGGTACCAGGAATGGAATGCGGGTCTCCGGCATGGCAGGTGAGAACTCTGCCTGCTGAACCATCGTGGTCCACCCTATATATACACTTTTAATATATATACACAATGGTTATGTCAACTTCTTAGCAGGAAAGAATATCTATGAAACTATAAATTTTCTTATATAATAGGTTTTAATATATTTATTAAGATTGAGTAATATATTTCTGAGATATAAGAAAATAAAACTAATCTCAGAAATAATTGAAAAAATTACAAAATTTCCTTATTCTGTTTAGCAATTAAAAGAAGAGATTTACTAAAATTTGTAAATAATTGAAATCATTAAACTTTTAACATTTAGTGTAACATCATTTATTTTGATATACATTTTATTTTTAGAGCTATAGATGTTGCTATTATTGGAAAATTTACTTCCTACAAGAGAAGATTGATAGATCAAATTCTTCTATAGATGCTCTCTGAAATTATATGATACATAGATATGAGAGGTACTATACAATGTATTTAGCATTTCTTTCTTAATTAGTGCAACAGGTCTCTTCAACGATTGTATACACATTTTTCTTGCAATGAAAAGCTTTTAACATTACTTATTTCTTAATCCTATTAAAAGAAAAGACTTTCCTTAATTTATAGAAATTAAGACTAACAAACATTTCTTTACTACAATCTATTAAATCCTTCAATGGACCAAACTGTCAATTTTTAGCAAAGAACCAATTCTGATATGGTCTTCTGCCTCCGGGTGTTGAGGAAATTATGTCTCCTGGAGCTGTGCCTTCTGGGCCTTTATCAGTGCTACCTGATTTCATTTGTGGGCATGTTAATAAATGTGTACTAACTTTTCTTTTCTTTTTTTTTTTTTTAAAAGGAACAGCTTCTGGAGTCTGTGAGCCAACTCCTTAGCACCATCTGGCAGCTGACACCACCATGGGCCACAAGTGTCTGTTCTATCAGCCACATGGTGCGGGTATAAATCTGAGGGTTGGGGGTACAAGAGTATGGTACACAAATTGCCTATTTTTGTAAATGCTGTTATTGCATTGTTACAGTTTGAGTCCACTGCAAGGGTATCTACTTCACATTCTACACTCTCGAATTCAGAGGAAATCAGAACATCTCAAACAGTAATGCCAAATACATTTCAGCTACTCATGTTAAATTAAAGGTAGCCAACGAACTCATGTATGGATTTTCTCCAAATACTTGTTCTAGGTAACAAATCTTACAAAGAAATATTACAACCATGGCTTTCCTTTCTACATCTGATGAACTTCTAACATGAGGAGGGTAAGATTTCTGGCTTTCCAAACTACTTTGTGAATTAATAGTACAAGCACTATGTTTACTGATTAGATTGAACTAACGGGAAAAAACATTACCTATAAATGGGTACTAAATGAACTTCTGTTTTACTGTTTACTGATCTGCTGTCACAGCTGTCCATCTGACAACCAAATGGACAACGTGATTTTTTTCTAACAGGGAACCCAATCTTAATAAAACCCTTCTACTGTTGGACCTGTGAGGTCAGGAAGTCAGCGGGCCGGCTGGCAGATGCCCACCTGAGCCCGTGCGATACAAGGCCGTCTGTGATCCTTGGAGCTCCACGGTTCCATGGTTGGGGCTGCGGTACACTGGGCTGTAATAGGTTCTCCCCTCATAGATAGGTGTGATGTGCAAGTCGGGAGACACAGCTGAACGAAGGTCTTGCCCAAGCTGGCTGTGCTGACTAGCATATGAACTCCGTAAGCCTAGAAGCGGGAAAATTGTTATCATAAAGAAATAGGGAAAACTGTGAGGTTAAAGACATAAATCCTAATTAAAATTCTAATCAGTGGGACCAAATGTCAAGTTAAATCTAAACATCAAAACTAATAAATTACAGAGGAGAGAGGTAACAGGTGTGAAAGAAACAACATAAACATGTTTTAAATAAAACTTTCTCTTGACAGCAATATAAAAGTACATTTTCTAAGAAAAAATAGGAAGGAATTATTTGAATGGTTTGATACCCTGAAATTTACTCCTCAACTGTAAGCTATTTTATAATAGTGATCAAAAAGAGAATGCCCTCTTCTACTTTCATAGGACTTTCATATTTAAAAACAAATATATGCTTATACTGTCCTCTTACCCTGCCCTGCTTAATTTCTCTTTTTACAAAGTGGAAGATCAGCAGTTTGGGGGCAGGGCTTGCCATATTTCACGTCTCTTTTAATCCCAATACCTAAGACAATGCCTATACAATAGTACTAAATAAAGGTTGATGACAAGAACTGTTTTGAAATATGTCTTCTAATTAAATCACATATGGTTTTTAGAGGAAACAATTGGAAACTTTGTGCCACAAAACTTGGAATATTATTAGTGAAGAAATACATCTATTAAGCATTGTGAAGTATTATCTTACTTTTTATCATTATATTTCCTTTTTAAAAACAAAGTATTGTTTTTCAGGAACTCACATTTTCCTTCTTACCAGCATAAAAATACAAAGTCAGCACATTAACATCAAATCATTTAAAATAAGTCTTTGATTCAAATTGCTAATATCTAATTACACGCGGGATTCATGAAAGAAAAGTAGATTTAAAGTCGAATAATTTTATTTTATTTTTCAAAAGTGAATTAGCATATTCTGTGTTCTACAACTCAGACATTTGTGATCTGTCATCATGAGCAAGACAAATATGTCACTTGGTAAGAACACTAACTAGGGTTACATTCCAAATATGAATGTGCAAATGTATCTGAATCAGTCAGCATACATTTGCTTTCTAAAAAGACTGAACATAATTAACACAGTAAACTAATTATAAAAAGACAGATAGTTCTCATCCTGCTAGTTCAGTTAATCATATTACAACTAAAAGCAAACTGGTCTGAATGTGAGTGATAATTGCATGTTACTTAGTGAAGAGTGGCAAGAAAATTAATAAATACAGAAAGCTTCTTAAGTGGGTGACTATTACCCAGACTGGACAGCAATGTGACATGGGAGGAAACGAAATGAACCAATGCAGGTTTTCACCACTTATTTCCCACTTGCTAAAATGAAGATCGTAGGTTCATACAACCTTATATCTGGGATACTATCTAGCCAAACTTTCTCATTTCTAAAAGGAGGAAACTGAGAGCCCAAAAGGAAACGTGATTTACTCATATCAGAGAGTTACTTCCTGACAGAGCTGAAAGGAGAGTGCAGGTTAGCACTGTTGGCTTTGTGGTATCTGGCTTTCAAGGACCGATGAGAAGTGCAATGAGAGACGACCTTGAAATAGAATGAGCCTGCCACTAACACATGGTAAAAGATGGAGTTTAGCTCACCAGGGGTCCCTGGAAGCCTATGTGACTCTAAAGATGATATATCATAATCGCAAAGTTCTCATTTGAGGATTTCAGCTTTTTACTCACTGGCAGACCTCTCATTCTTAGGAGAGAAAAAGCTCCATTTCTTTACAGGCCCATGGGTAACTTGAACAAAAGTGTAGGCACTGATTTTGGTAGTGGTGATAAAGCGAGTAGGTGAATGCACCAAGGATAATCTTATCAATCTGAGGTGCTATTTAACTCACTGGAGTCCCAAACACTAGATTCACTGCGAGATCCTGAGGGTCACATTACACCTGGGCAGGGGCAAAAAGAACACCGGATGCTCTGGAAGTTGGTCAAAACTCCCTGTTTCCACCACCTCCCTGTGATGCAAAATAAGAACAAAGTATGCTGAGCATTATCAGACTATTATATTCTCAATGAGCAAAGATCTGAAGGGATTCTTGACTGGAATCCAATGCAATAAGAAAACTTTTATAAACATTTGCTATGATTTCATGGGAAAGTTAACAAAATCAGCTCTCTTCCATTTAAAACTATAAGAAATGCCCAGCAGATATTCATTTGTCATAGGATTATTAGTGAGATGAAGTTATTTTATGTAACTGTCTATAATGGGAAATAACAGACTTAAAATTGTAATGAGATGTAGCACCACTGTTTTGTTATTAACAATCTTTTTTTAATAACAATTCTTTACCATTTTTGCTTACCTGCCCAGGTTAAAAAACAAAACAAAACAAAAACACAGCCCTGTAGATTAGCCTTTAAAAACTTGCAAAATTACATAGCCTCTATGGATTATATAGAATAATTATGTGTAAAGAGTCCACTATAACTTAGTATCATTTAAACTGGAAGACAAATAATTATATTCTATAATTGGCATTAGAAGTAATTTTCCTAAAGTATTTCCATAGATTAATTTTTAATAACCTCACTTCCAACTTCCTCTCTAAGTAATGGAAAATACTCATACTCCATATTATTATTAACCTGACCAAATGATTTCTATTAGCAATTCTATAAATAGATATTAGTTTATTTATTAGAGTGATATATTCCTTGTGATTTAAAAACTATAAGACCAGAAATAAGTAGAAATTTATCTTTCAAACATGGCTTCTTTTCCTTCTCAAAACTTTTCACAATCTGCTTTGCTTATACTGAAATGAATATTTTAGAGCATACATATTTTTCTGTAGGTAGGAATGAGTTTTATACACACACTGCATCATCATTTAAATTATCATCACCAAATATCTGAGTGCCTGAATCTACTACAAAATACTGCTTTGGGCTTATCAATTACCAAGTTATTAATCCTTTGAAATCAAGAACTGTAGCAAGTATAAAGACAGGTATGTCATTTTCTGAAGTAAGAATAAATGAAAGGAATTCACAAATTAGGATCCATATTCAGAATAAGTGGGGAGGTAGATGACAGCAGACAAAGGTTTCTTAGAACTTTTTAAAGGAAGTCCTTTGCTTCTTTAGAAGACAGCAGTATTTTTAGGAAAAAAAAATTGATGATAGCCCATGTCTAGTATTTTTTTCCTGAAACAACTCTACTCTCTCCCTCACTGTCAGAAAACTAAGCTTTTAAAATCAGAGGAGGTCAGGCCCTTGGGTTAAACATGGAAACAGTAACATGTGTGCTCTCTTCCTTGGCTGGGTTGTCTGCTTCACTATCACAAGCACAGATGTCTGCATACCTGTTTTACACATACCAGGGGTAACAAAGAAATCCTCAGAACCATTTATCTTTTAAGTTTTCTTTGTGAGGCAGGATTTCATAAATGATTCTTACACCTTGCTGCATACTTTTCAGAGGTATGGCAGAAAATATTTAAGCCAAGTACACACCTCTGGTAAGTGAATGAAAAAGCTGGTTTTATTTCTACTAGGAGTTTCTTTGAGATTGAAATCAAGCTCAATATTAATTCTTCATGAAAATTAATCTAATAGAAAATCTCAAAATTGTTTTAGATATCCCAGAAGCCAAAAGAAAAACTGATTAATAAAAAAGATTTTGCTACCCAATGATTAAGGCTTCTGTATATAAAAATACTAAAAACAAAATTAAAAGACAAATTGCAAATGGGAAAAATACTTCAGAAATATATTAGAAAAGGCTAATTTCTTTCAAGTATAAAAAGCCTTTACAAATATAAGAATTGACAAAGATCTAAACTTGTGGTTTGCAGGAAAGAAGGAAACAACATGGCTAATAAACATGAAATCTTCAACCTTGGTCCCAACTCAACAAAGCCATCCAACGAGGTGGAGCAGACTGGCAGATATGATGATATTCAGTTAGTGAAGGTATAGGCAAACAGCCAACCTCTATGAACTATCTGTGGAAACACAAGCGCTGCAACCTTCTCAGAGAGCAATCTGTCAATATTTCTTAAAGAAAGAATGCACGCATACTTTGATCCAGCAATTTTACATCAAGGAATGGATCCCACAGTCATCTTAGTACCTACACACAAATATACAAGAAGAAAAACTATATTGCATCCTTGTCTCTGATAGCTAAAAGTGAAAAACAACCAAAATGTCTACTTACAGGGAAGTGATTAAATAAATTATCATAAACCTATAAAATAAACCCATAAAAACGTGCAACTATTAAGAAAGAATGATGCCGAATGCTCAGGAATATTAAGTGAAAAGAACAAGTATAAACAATATGTAGAATTCCATCCATATAAATTAAATTAGGACAAAACAGTGTGAATGTACAGCTGTATTGCTCATATACGTAAACAGATATTCTGGAAGATAAATGAACTGTTGAGTGGGATTAGATGACGGTAAAAGAAGAGCTTAAGGGTCCAAGACAGTGGCTTCCAGAAGTGTAGATTTTAGTTTGCCCTACAGATCAGCCAGGAAATAACCAGGAACAGTACAGAACAACTGCTGGGGCCACAACAGTGACCGGATACACGGCGTACCCCAGTCTGGACAAGCTGGACTGGCTGCAATCCTGCCCAGAACCACGAGTCCCCCAAGCCGTGGAGGCCAGCGCCCTACCCCAAAGACTACTTCTCAGAGGGGAAAGGAAAGAGACTTTATTAACAGCCAGGGGCTGAGCTCAACCAAGCTCCAATTATGGAATTAATTAATGAATTCTGACTACTAAAGATAGACCCCCAGCTCAGCTGAACCTCGAGTAAAAGCTGAGGTTGCTGTTTTTTTCCTTGGCACAGAGGGGGCAGGGCTGACAGAAAAAGAAACAAAAAACACAGAGTTTTTTTTTGGATCGGACAGCACAAAATACTTGAAAAGGTCTCAGCCCTGAAGGAAAGAAGGGGGCACATAGGGACTGGAGATACAACATACCAACTTAAGCTCTTGATTGGCAAACCCAAGCGTCCTGCTCTGAAAAGGAATTTTTTTCCTTTCTTCTTTGTGGCTGTGTTTCTATGGCTTGACTGCTCTTTGCATACAACTGCAAGGTTTCTCAGGCTCCAAGTGCCCAAGGCAAGGGCAGAATTAAACTTGTCTGAGAGGCAAAGAGGCTGGTCAGGAAAAAGGAAGCAATTCCCTGGAGCCTGTGCCTTTCCCAGGAGAGGGGTTGGGCCCAGCTCAGGTGGAATCCCTTCCTCAAGGAATTCAGACCCCAGGGTCTGGAAAATTGAAGTGATTAAAGCCAGACTACTACCTCTCCTGTCTTGACCATGCACCAGCAAGGAGAGTCTGAAGTTAAAGGTACTGTATCAGTTTATGCTGGTGGGACCCACAGGCAGTCAAGCACCACATACTGGGCAGGATCGGAAAAATACAGAGTCTAGAGGCTTCATAGGAAAGTCTTTCAACCTGCTGAGTCTCATCCTCAGGGAAAACTGATGCAGGTGACTCTTTCCTCCTGAGAGGAGGCCAGTCTGGAATGGGGAAATCAGACTGGGGTCTATAATACCTAAATAGACCCTCCTAAGGAAAAAAAAAAGGCGCCATACAGTTAAGGCAAGAAACAAGAAAACAAGAACTGAAAAATTCTGATCTGTTAAACAGAATCTAAGCTAGAAGTTTAGAATAAGCTGAACTAAATGTCAAAGAACAGATAGACAACAAAGTCATCCAGCAAGAAAATCCTAGGTAAAAAAGTGAAAACAATCTCCAGAATAAACTAATTAAGGAAATTAAATGCCTAGATGCCAGCAAAAAACAAAACAAAACAAAACAAAACAAATCATACTAGGAACATTGAAGAAATGACCCAGTCAAAGGAACCAACCAACAATTCAAATGAGATGCAAGAATTGAAACAATTAATTCAGGATGTTCGAACAGAGGTAGAAAATCTCATCAAAAATCAAATCAATGAACTGAGGATGGACATAAAAAAGGCAAGGGACAAACAAAATGAAGAAATCGAAAGTCTGAAAAACCAAATCACAGAACTTATGGGAATGAAAGGCACAGTAGAAGAGATGAAAAAAAAAACAATGAAAACATACAGTGTTAGATTTCAAGAGGCAGAAGATAGGATTAGTGAACTGGAGGACAGAACATCTGAAATCCAACAAGCAAAAGAAAAGATAGGGAAAAGAATGGAAAAATATGAGCAGGGATTCAGGGAACTGGATGACAACATGAAGCCCATGAATGTATGTGCTGTGGGTGTCCCAGAAGGAGAAGAGAAGGGACAAGAAGGAGAAAGACTAATGGAGGAAATTATCACTGAAAATTTGCCAATTCTTAGGAAAGACTTAAAATTACAGATCCAAGAAGTGCAGCATATCCCAAACAGAACAAATCCAAATAGACATACTCCAAGAGAATTACTAATCAGAATGTCAGATGTCAAAGAGAAAGAGATAATTTTGAAAGCAGCAAGAGAAAAGCAATCCATCACATACAAAGGAAGCCCAATAAGACTATGCACAGATTTCTCAGCAGAAACCATGGAGGCGAGAAGACTGTGGTATGATATATGTAAGATTCTAAAAGAGAAAAACTGCCAACCAAAAATTTTATATCCAGCAAAATTGTCCTTCAAAAATGAGGGGTAAATTAAAACATTTTCAGACAAAAAATCAGAGAGAATTTGTGACCAAGAGACCAGCTCTGCAAGAAATACTAACAGGAGCACTAGAGTTGGATAGGAAAAGAGAGCAGAGAGAAGTGTGGAGAAGAGTGTAGAAATGAAGACTACCAGTAAAGGTAAAAAGAAGAAAATTAGATATGACATATAAAATCCAAAAGGCAAAATGGTAGAATAAAGAATTCCCTTATAGTAATTACACTGTATGTTAATAGATTAAAGTCCCCAATCAAAATACACAGATTGGCAGAATGGATTAAAAAACAGGACCCATCTATATGCTGTCTACAGGAGATACATTTTAGACCCAAGGATAGACATATGTTGAAAGTGAAAGGTTGGGAAAAGATGTTTCATGCAAACAACAATCACAAAAAAGCAGAAGTAGCTATACTAATAGCCAACAAATTAGACTTCAAATGTAAAACAATTAAAAGAGACAAAGAAGTACACTATGTATTAATAAAAGGAACAATTCATCAAGAAGTCATTACAATTATAAATATTTATACATCAAGCCAGAGTGCTCCAAAATACATGAGAAAACACTGAGAAGAGATAGACACATCTACCATAATAGTTGGAGACTTCAATTCCTCGTTCTCATCAATGGACAGAACATCTAGACAGAGGATCAATAAAGAAACAGAGAGTTTGAATAATACAATAAATGAGCTACACTGAACAGATATTTATAGAATTGTACACCCCACAACAGCAGGATACACCTTTTTCTCAAGTGCTCATGGATCATTCTCAAAGATAAGACCATATGCTGGGTCACAAGCAAGTCTCAATAAATTTAAAAGATTGAAGTAATAAAAAACACTTTCTCAGATTATAAAGGAATGAAGTTGGAAATCAATAACAGGCAGATGGCCAGAAAATTCACAAATATATGGAGGCTCAACAACATGCTCTTAAACAACCAGTGGGTCAAGGAAGAAAGTACAAGAGAAATCAGTAAATATCTCAAGTCAAATGAAACTGAAAATACAACATATCAAAATTTATGGGATGCAGCAAGGCAGTGCTAAGAGGGAAATTTATTGCCCTAAATGCCTATATCAAAAAAGAAGAAGGAACAAAATCAAGGAATTAACTGTCTACTTGGAAGAACTAGAGGAAGAACAGCAAACTAACCCCAAAGCAAGCAAAAGGAAAGAAATAACAAAGATTAGAGCAGAAATAAATGCAACTGAGAACATGAAAACAATTGAGAAAATCAACAAAACTGGAAGCTGGTTCTTTGAGAAAATCAATACAATTGATGGACCCTTAGCAATGCTGACAAAAAGCAGAAGAGAGAGGATGCAAATAAATAAAATAACAAATGGAAGAGGAGACATAACCACTGAACCCTAAGAAATAAAAGAAGTAATGAGAGGATACTATGAATGACTTTATGCTAATAAACTAGACAATGTAGATGAAATGGATAACTTTCTAGAGAGGCATGAACAACCAACAGTGATGCAAAGAAACAGACGACCTCAACAAACCAATCACAAGTAAAGAAATTGAATTAGTCCTTAAGAAGCACCCAAAGAAGAAAAGTTCAGGACCAGTTGGCTTCACATGTGAATTCTACCAAACATTCAAGAAGAATTAGTACCAATCCTGCGCAAACTCTTCAAAAAACTGAAGAGGGAAAACTTAGAGGGAAGGCTGCCTAACTCATTCTATCATATCAATATCACCCTCATCCCAAAGTCAGGCAAAGATCCTGTAAGAAAAGGATATTACAGACCAATCTCGCTAATGAATATAGATGCAAAACTCCTCAACAAAATTCTTGCAAATTGAATCCAGCAGCACATTAAAAGAATTATACAGCATGACCAAGTAGGATTCATCCCAGGTATGCAAGGACATTTCAATATAAGAAAATCAATTAATGGAATACACCATATCAACAAATCAAAGCAGAAAAACCAAATGATCATCTCAATTGATAAAGAAAAGGCATCTGACAAAATTCAATACCCTTTCTTGTTGAAAACACTTCAAAGGATAAGACTAGAAGGAAACTTCCTCAACATGATAAAGGGAATATATGAAAACCCCACAGCTAACATCATCTTCAATGGGGAAAAACTGAAAACTGTCCCTTTAAAATGAGAAACAAGTCAAGGATGTTCACTGTCACCACTGTGATTCTACGCTGTGCTGGAAGTTCTAGTCAGAGCAACTAGAAAGAAATACAAGAAAAAGAAATACAAGGCATCAAAACTGGAAAGGAAGAAGCAAAACTCTCACTGTTTGCAGATGATATGATGCTATATGTCAAAACCCCCCAAAAATCCACAGCAAAACTATTAGAGCTAATCAATGAGTACAGCAAAGTGGCAGGTTACAAGAGTAACACTCAAAAATCTGTAGTGTTTCTATACACTAGTAATGAACAATCTGAGGAGGAAATCAAGAAAAAAATTACATTTACAATTGCAGAGAAAAGAATAAATATTTAGGAACAAATTTAACTAAGGATACAAAAGACCTATACAAAGAAAACCACAAGAAATTGCTAAAAGAAATCACAGAAGACCTAAGTAAATGGAAGGGCACACGTGTTCATGGATTGGAAGACTAAATATAGTTAAGATGTCAATTCTACCTAAATTGATTTATAGATTCAATGCAATACCGATTAAAATCTCGAAAACTTACTTTTCAGAAAAAGAAAAACCAATAACCAAATTTATCTGGAAAGGCAGGGTGCCCTGAATAGCCAAAAATATCCTGAGAAAGAAAAATGAAGTCGGAGGTCTCACACTACCTGACTTTAAGGGGCATTACAAAATTACAGTGGTCAAAACAGCATGGTACTGGCATAAAAATAGATACACTGACCAATGGAATCAAATAGAGTGTTCAGACAATCTCATCTATGGACAACTGATCTTTGATAAGGCAGTCAAGCCAACTCACCTGGGACAGAACAGTCTCTTCAATAAATGGTACCTAGAGAACTGGATAGCCACATACAAAAGAATGAAAGAGGATCCATATCTCACACCCTATACAAAAATTAACTCAAAATGGATCAGAGACCTAAACATTAGATCTAAGACCATAAAACTTTTAGAAGAAAATATAGGGAAATATCCTATAAATCTTATAGTAGGAGGCAGTTTCCTAGTTCTTCCACCCAAATCATGAGCATTGAAGAAAGAAATAGATAAATGGTAACTCCTCAAAATTAAACACTTTTGTGCATCAAAGAACTTTGTCAAAAAGTAAAAAGACAGCCTACATAATGGGAAACAATATTTGAAAACAATATATCAGATAAGGGTCTAGTATTCAGAATATAGAAAGAGATTGTTCAACTCAACAACAAAAAGACAAATAACTAACCCAAATACAAAATGGGTGAAAGACGTGGACAGACACGTCTTAGAAGAGGAAATACAAATGGCTAAAAGGCACATGAAAAGATGCTCAAGTTTCCTGGCTATTAGAGAAATGCAAATCAAAAGCACAATGAGATATCATCTCACACCCACCAGAATGGTCATTATCAATAAAACAGAAAATGAGAAGTGCTGGAGAGGATGTGAAGAAAGAGGCACACTTACCCACTTTTGGTGGGAATGTCAACTGTTACATCTGCTACGAAAGACAGTCTGGTGGTTCATCAGGAAGCTAAGTATAGAATTGTCATATGATCTGGCAATACCATTTCTAGGTATCTACTCAGAGGACGTGAGGGCAAGGACACAAATGGACATCTGCATGCCAATGTTTATAGCAGCATTATTTACAATCACCAAGTGATGGAAACAGCCCAAATGTCCATCAACAGACGAGTGGCTAAAGAAGCTGTGGTATATACATACGATA
The DNA here is from genome assembly GCF_023851605.1 of Tamandua tetradactyla. Classification (NCBI taxonomy): domain Eukaryota; kingdom Metazoa; phylum Chordata; class Mammalia; order Pilosa; family Myrmecophagidae; genus Tamandua; species Tamandua tetradactyla. The sequence continues at coordinate 129,099,886 of NC_135329.1, read as the reverse complement.
GGATATTATGCAGACGTAAAACAGAATAAAGTCATAAAGCATATAACAACATGGATGGACCTTGAGAACATTATGTTGACTGAGATTAGCCAGAAAGAAAATGACAAACACTGTATGGTTTCACTGATATAAACTAACATTAATGAATGAACTTGGAAAATTTCAGTTTAAGAACAGAGATCATCAGGAGATAGAAATAGGGTAGATTTTGTGTAATTGGAGTTGAAAGGATACATTTGTGCAACAGCACTGATTATAAAAATTCAGAAATGGGTAGCACAATAATGTTAGTACACTGAATGATGCTGAATGTGAGAATGGTAGAGGGAGGAGGGCTGGGGGCACAAACGAAACTAGAAGGAAAGACAGACGATAAGGACTGAGATGGTATAATCTAGGAATGCCGAGAGTGTACAATGATAGTGAGTAAATGTACAAATTAAAAAATGTTTTTATATGAGGAAGAATAAAGGAATATCTATACTGCAGGGTGCTGAAAATAGATGGTAATTCACAGTTTAAAACTTTAACTTAGGTTGAGACTAAAGAAAAAATATTTGGTACAAAATTTATGTTTTGACCAGTGCATATCCTAATATAATTTATATGGACAATTTAATTGAACACCATAAGTACATGGAACCTTAAATAGGGCATGAAATTTTGTAGATTTGTCCAATGTGATGCCCTGATACACCCCAGAGTGATTTGAACAGAATAAAACAGTATTTACAAAGTCCTTTCTTACAAAGAAAGGGGGAAAATTCAACTTCCCCATCTGGAGAATTCCTGATATTCTTGCAAGAAGTGGGGACAACCAAATCAATAGGCTGAGCCCTCAATCTTGGGGTTTGTTCATATGAAACTTAATCCCGCTAAGGATAGACTAAGCCTACTTAAAATTAGGCTTAAGAGTCACTCCTAGAAAACCTGTCTTGTTGCTCAGATGTGGCATTATCTCCCTCTCAGCCAACATGGCAAGCAAACTCACTGCCCTCCCATTCTCTAGGAGCGACATGACTCTCTGGTAACGTGGGACAGAGATCTTATAATGAGCTGGGACTCAGCATCAAGGGACTGAGAAAACCTTCTCGACTGAAAGCGGGAAGAGCAAAATGAGAAAATAAATTGGCAGTGACTGAGAGATTTCACAGAGTTGGGAGGTTATCCTGGAGGTTATTCTTACGCATTTTACAGATATCCCCTTTTTAGTTTAAGGTATATTAAGTGTTGGAAACTGTAGAGCTGTGTTCCAGTAGCCACGTTTCTTGAAGATGAAGGTATAATGATACAGCTTTCGCAGTATGACTATGTGATTGTGAAAACCTTGTTTTTCTTTGCATCTGATGCTCCTTTTATGTACAATATTGACAAATGAGTAAAAAATATGGATTAAAAATAATTAAATATTAAGGGGAACAAATGTTAAAATAAATTGAGTAGATTGACATACTAGCGAACAATGAAAAGGAGTGCTAAGAGGTATACAAAAAAATTAAGGGAACGAAGGTTAAAATCTATTAAGTACATGGAGTTTTTTCTTTTTATTTCTTTTTCTGGAGTGATGCAAATGTTCTAAAAAATTATCATGGTGATGAATATACTACAACGTGATGATACAATCAGTGAGCCACTGACTGTACACCATACATGGAATGTTCATATGGTAAGAATGTTCATGTTTGTATGTTGTTTTGGTTTGATAATACACAGAGCTTAAGACTTCCACTTCTCATTGCTTATTGTGCTGTATAGTTAAGAAGTTTTTTTACCATTGTGTGTATGTTATCTTCAAAATGTAATTTAAAAAAACTAAAGATAAACTTCATTTTAATGAAAAGAACAAAGGCTTTACATTATTTGGGAAAGACTCTATGAGAAAACCTTGAAGGAAACAATTATCATATTAGGACCGAATAATCTTTCTGATTTAATCCAAATGGCATGTGAAGGTAATTCATAAGAACTTTGTGCATTTCCCATTGAGACACCATAATCAAGCAGTAGGGGGAAAATTCATATTCATCTATACTATTAAAGAATTTCTAATAAAATATATTTAAACATTGAAAAATATATTCTGACACCACCCTTTAACATGATTTAAAGGTAAGCAGGCTGAAATCAACAAGCATTTTAGAATTTCACCCAATTCTTCTGAAATGCAAAAGAGGTCATTTTAAACCCTAATCTTTTGAGGGAGAAAATGTACTCATTCTAAATGAAGAGTTCTACTGATATAAATAATTACATGATTTTATACATTAAGAATTGCGAAGCCTCAAGGACAAGGTAACCTGAAATCTACAGTATAAATTTTGAAATAAAAACATGAGCTTTCACCATGCTAGTCTTCTCTGTTTTAGCTATGGTTGCATGCAAGATATCCTCACTGGTTTTATGCAGATTTCACCTCTTACTCACCTGTCAGGCTGTCTGGTCGAGGTGGAACCATCCTCTCGTAAATGTCATACTGGGGCTGTCCAAACTGCTCCATATCATGAACAGTCCTTTGCAATGAAGGTCCCAGATGCTGTGGTACAGCAGTCATCCCTGAGCGTTTGGGGGATGATGATCCCAACTGGCCTTGGGATGGTGAAGCTACTCGGGTCTGTACATCCGTCAGGGTTAATGGGGATCCTACTCTGGTGGTGGTTTGGTACTGAGAGGTTGGTCCATTGGGATTGGAGGGCTGCCGGGAGGAGATGGACCCAATCCGTCGTACAGCTGTTGGGGAGGCGGGTCTTTGTGTGGAGTACGGAGAGGCGGCCCGCTGGGCGGGCAATGTGGTGGAAGAGTATGCGCTGGGGTTCAGTGGTCGGGAGTCAGTTACTGATGGAGAGCCAAATCCAGTTCCCAGAGAAGTTCTCAGTGACCCCCTTGAAGGAGAAACGCCTGTGCTGATAACATAAGAAGGAGACTGTGCTCTAGATGGAACTGAACTAACTCTTCTCATGGCCGGATTGGCTACTGATGGCTGATAAAAGGGGGGAAAAAAGAGAACGGGTTTATCCAGGGTTTTGTGTCCACTGCCATTACAGAAAAAAATATACACAGCTCACAAAAGAATGTAATTCACTATTTATTTTAGGTGCTGAAGTTCCTTTTCCTTCTTATACTTGAGAGTTGGATTTAAAATTTTCCTCATTGTTTTTTTCTGGTTCTACATATGTGTGTGTGTATGGTTTAATCTCTGCTTTTTCTCCTTCAGAATACTAAAATCAATCCATAAAACGATATCTGATGATACTTAATATTCCTTTTTCTTTTGTCTTTACATTTTTTACCCTCCAGCTTATGCATTTTTCCCAAACAAAAAATATTTTATTTCAAGTACTACAAATAATTCCAAGCTTGAAGGGTGACTGGAGTGGCATACTTACTTTGTTCCCTGTGATTCAAAGTTTGGCCAAGGTAATGCATTTATGTAAAGCAAAAGAAAAATATTTTTTTATTACATCAATCTAACTGTAGCTGGTGGAGTATCTATGATTGTTTAGTTTTTATAGGTTGGGTCCATTAACAAAAGGAACATGTTCTTTCAACATGGAATGAATAAATGCTTGGACAGAATTGGAGTCTAATGCTCTTCCCTGTGAATTTACCCTCAAGGGACTGCTTGTCTGCACAGGTGCTCTAACTAAATTTGTTTCTTTAGCTAAAGTGTGGCTTCTAGTGATGCCAGTCATTTTCTACCTCCTTTGATCTATATGCTCTTTAACTGATGAATTTAAAGAGATTCAAACAAGGGCGCCCCAACATCTCTTCCAGCAGGAGGACTGCTGAGGGTTTCTTGACCTAGCCAGTCAGGAAAGACCAGAATGAAAACTGAAGACCATTTCTGCCAAGGCTGATCCCACTATGAGGCTACTAACTCCTGAAAACAGTGGGTCACAGATCCTTTCCTTGATGCTCCATAACAATGAAGAAGAGTGGTAACTAGCTAGAGAACTGGCCTGAGGGACACAGGCAGTGGACAAAGAAAAGCAGAAAGAAAGACTAGGGCTCTTTGCCAAAGGCCCAGGCTGCCTGGTGGGACTCCCAGTGGTTGTCAGGGCACAGTTGTCATCAACTCCCATCCAGTCTTCAGTTTAGGAGTGATAAGGGAAGAAGCAGGGATTAGATAAGGACTTTGTATACCCTTGCAGTTGTCACAAGAGGAGGCATATTTTGCCTATAGGTGGGATGAACAAATATGAAATATCTTCTCTGAGACCTCATGTGTGCTCCAGCTCAACAATTCTGGGAAGGCAAAAGACATGGAGAGATCTAGAAAGAGACTATGATGGTAAATAAATAAGCAGTCAAGGAAGAGAGGGCTTAAAATTAGTAGATAGTTGAAAAGTTAAAATTCGTACTGGGGATCTAATACTGTTCTAAAAATAAGAAATGAAAATCCCACTATGAGTTGTCAACTACCAAAATGGGATGACATTTGGCCTAGATATTTAGAAAAATGTGTTGCCAGACTATTTGCAAAGTAAGATTTAGAGGTCCCCTTGCAACATGATTCCTTAGCTTTAGGAAGGGACTAAAGCTGCAAGTTCAAAACAAAATTAAAAAGAGGTTCCATGATAACTTTCACGGAAAAAAAAAAGAAACTTCTATAGTTAAGGTAATTATTGTTCAAAAGTGTGACTTTAGACATACTGACATAGAAACTGGCTGAAGGAGAAGAGCTGCCATAGGCATTCAGTCCAAAGCTTCTCAATGTTCTTCACCACAGCATCCCTAACAGCAGAGGAGTAAATGCACAATTGGAGAACTGGGGGTGTAGCTTGAAGTAGCTTGCTGCAAGCACAAGTTTCCTTGTTTTGGCTTAAAGAATTATGCACCATATCTGTATTTGTTTTAACATGAAAATGTTTCAAATTACTTAAAAGTATTTCCCTAAATCTTTGAATGAAAATGCCCAAGCAGCACTGTGTTTCTCTCACTGCTGCGAAACTGCAGGCTTCCTGTACTGCACTGTCAGAAGCAGAGCTTTAGTCTAACTGCTTTGATTATGTGCCCTTTTTCAGTTCCAAAGATATCACTGGGATCCCTGGACAGACAGTTATCTTCAGTGGTTTCTGCTGTTCAGGACCCCTACCACTTCTCTTAAACCTGGCATATGCTGGTGGACTGACGTAAATAAAGTATTAATAAGGGATGAGCTAAGGAGTACCTATAAATATATATGCAATATTATTATTTTTTGGCTAACAAGTAAAAGAATGGGTATTTGCCAAACAATAACTCTCTATAAGCAGGAGTATCTATATTCTAGCAAAAGATAAATGTGCTTTCACAGACTAATCCAGTGATGAAGGCAAAAACTTTTGATTAGAATGGGTAGCCCGATGAAGGCAAAAACTTTTGATTAGAATGGGTAGCCCCATTATATGCAGATGTGAGAACAGCACTCTGTCCTTCAGTTTTGGTTATAGAATATTTTAGCTTTAGTACTTTTAGAAACTCATAAACCCATGAGGTACTAAAACATACTGCTCGGTTCAATCACACACTTCCTGGAAAACTCTCCTTATGCCAAACTTGTTGCTTCTAGAACAATTATTCTCCTATATCTGGGAATTTATCAGAATTCATTACTAGGGGCTAATGAACAGAAGTTAACATATTTTAGGTTTCATGCCCAAGAATGCCTTAATATCAAGACTCTAAATAGTGTAAAATGACTTTGCTATTTTATTCTATAAATTCTAAATTGCATGAATGGATTTTACTTTTAATAAAGAATATCTATAACAGATATTCAACTAGTAGGGTATTTCTTCCAAATGATCTTGCATGCTTGGCTTACCTGAACCAGAGTTTGACCTTCAGCTCTAGAATTCCTCACTAAATGGTTGTTAGTTGATCCTATGAATGAATGCTGCTGTCTGTTATCTGTCTTGCTCACGTTCTGGCTGTTGTGGAAACTCCCTGCTTCCTGGTATCCACTGTCAGAGTAAGAATTCATTTGTGTCGAACTTCTTGAGTTACCCAATGATCCTGTAGGAGTGAAAACAGCAGGAAATATTCTTAAACACTTCTAATGCTCATTCTCAAAAAGAAAGCAGTAAAAGCAAAATGTAATACTTAAGAGATAATACAACAGACCCTCACTTTCATGGAGAGAGGTCTGTTCTGGTGAGTAGGGGGTCCCTTGTTCTGGTTCTGTCCTGATGAGATAGGTGTTGGGATGGACAGCGTCAGAAACTCGAGGTTTGCTTACACCAGTGTTTGGCACATCTGCAAGAAGATAAATTTAATCAGCTAAATCTAATGGCAATATTACACAAAAATTCGCTTAAAAAGGTTCAGCCATCTGTAAGTAACACCTTGTTTATATAAGCAATTTTCATCTTAAACTGCACGATCATTGAGTTTGTCTGTATTAAAGTGTTCCACAATTACACATACCGAACCCGCGGCAGGCAAGAGTTCTGCCACTGAGCCACTGTTGCATTGCCCTTAAAAATTGCTTTTGTATACTTTTGGGAACATAAGTATTTTTTTTTTTTTTACTTTAATTTTTTTTACCTGGGCAGGCTCTGGGAATTGAACCCGGGTCTCTGGCATGGCAGGCGAGAATTCTGCCACTGAGTCACCATCGCCCCACAATTATTCATAATTTATTAGTATATTTTGCTGAATTTTGTGAATGTTGTTCATACCGATTACAAGCCCCAGATTAATTTACACACTATATTAAATCAAAATCTGAAAACTGACTTTGTTTACCCTTGGAAAACTCATCTCTCAGATGATGTTCTCCAAGAGGATTAACATCCAACGATGGCCAAGTAGCTAACAAATGATCCTATCCCCAACGTTTTAAATGAAGATTTACATAGCATCCACATTATTCAGATAAATGATGAAATCTTTGAAGGCAGCGCTTGCTTTTTACATTTTATGTCTATATTTTATATTTTATGTCTACAAATCAAGGAAACTATAGTTTTACAGTGGTAAACAAAGGAAATTTTAATTTCTTACCCAACTACTTATTTTATTCTTTTAGTCATTTCCCAAATCGATCTAGACAAATATAACTTGATCACTGCTTCCTGTAGTCAAATCTATCTCTCTGTTTTATTTCCAACTGGATCACTTTGCCACCTTGAACTAAAAAACAAAAACGAAAACAAAAAAACCCACCTACTACTTCCCTTCTTTTCCATGTCAAATTCTACTTTTTATACTATTAATTAAGGAGGAATAACAGGTCATGCCACTTGTCCCTAATTCCATTCATTTATATCCTCTTTTCTCTAGTATTTTCAAAAGATATTTGTACATATTCTAATTATCTTCACAATAAGCCTTGCTTTCCTTAAATTAATCCCTGTGCTGCTAACAGTGTTTTAGGAATGCTACTTTACTCTCAGTTAAAGATTTAAACTAAGCCCATATAACATTCCAAGTTCACCACATGATCCTCAGGACTTCAGTATCTTCAACAGTTTTTCTTTTCTTCATCATTTATTAAGGACTGACTATATTCCACACCCTAGGAATGCAATAATGAGCAGAACAGATATGGCGTGTGTGTGTGTGCGCGCACGCACGCATCTGGGGTAAAGGAGCTTAGGAAATGTCTCCTAAAGGAAGTAACATGTAAGCAGTATCTACTCAACCACAGGAAGATAGCCAGCCATCCTGCCCACTGCCCCCCATAGAATTTACCACCGTCTCCTTCCACTAGACTATATGGGCAATGAAAGCAAGGACTTTTGTCTGCCTTGTTTACTAACCTATCTTGAGAATCTAGGCACTTCAGAAGGTCACCAGTAAATATCTGTTGAAGAAATTCCCAGGAACAATAGCAGCTTCCCTTTATGGAGTGTTGATTCATGGCTGGCATGGCACTATGCTGTGGTTTTACCTTATGGTGTTTAATAAAGATTGGCTATGCAAAGCAAAGTGAAACCTTTAGGTGTTGCCAGTCAAGCTAGTTTAAAAAGAGAATTCTCTTATGGGAGAATTGGTAAATCCCACCTCATTCGAAGACTTTACTTGATGTGAGAATTAATCTAAGGTTTTGTTTCCTAGCCTCCAGAAAGACTTACTAGAAATTCTTAAGGCTTTTAACAACCTGTCTCCTGATATATCATTTGACAGTATACTTCTAGATTATACAGTTCTGTGACAGTTCTGAATTCTTAGGTTTGGAATTTCAATGAAGATTACAGATTGTATATGGTTTCCCGAGTACATGTTGAAACATGATCTGAGTCTCTGTCAAGCTGATAATACTAGAAAGTGATGTAAGTCTTCTACTATGAATTTCCAGAGTTTGAAGTATTCTCATGTAGCAATTCTTGAAGGAATTTTATTAACGACTAAGTAAAATACATGGTTTGCCAGTCTGGAAGAGCCAGGGAATCGGACGGGCTGGGAATAACCGTACAGGAGACATCCTGAAATCAGAGTGATGCAGCAGCCTAGCTTTATTCCATCCAAGAACGGAACACTTGAGAAACAAATGTGAAACAGTAACAAATTATAGATACCAAAGATATCACTGTGGTAGCTTCAGAAATTCTCATACATAGAAAAATGTACACACTTTAAAAGAAAAAAGATGTTCAGATAGTTTTTAGCATATGCTTAATACAAGATAGAACCTGGAACACCAAAACATCAAAGCTTTTGGCTTAAAAACACCAGGTGGTGGGCACTGTTAGGATCTGAAAAATTATTACCATTGAAATAAAAAATGATTAGAGTTCTGTATATGGTGCCATATGGTGCCATCTCCCCCCACCACCCACATTATTAGAATTATTTATATAAATAGGAAAAGAGGAAGGTGCAACCTAGAAATCTGAACCTCAGCAACAGAAAAGTTAGTTTTAAAAAGCTGATAAAAAGGATTTATTTAATATGAAGCATAAAAAAACTAATTTCCATACTAGGAATAAGGTTTTTATTCACTGTTCTACCTCTATAGCAGAGCCAAATGGCAATGGATATCTGCAAAGTTAAACATCCTAAAACCTCTTCCTAGTTATTAAAAGAAAGTTAAATTGTTTCAAGAGTTTTATTACTGTTTCTTTGAAAATGTATATTTCACAAATTATATATGTATATATAAATATATGTACCCACAGTCACCATATAAACAGATGACCCCATTTCCTAATTACTGGATAAAATATTCCTTGCTATAAATGGCAAGGTTTACATTTATTAATTATGATTATTTATGCAATCTTACTTGAAGATGAATGTCTTTTAAAAATATTCTATGGGGAATAGAAGATACTAGCCAATTCATCAGAGAAACCACAGAAACATACAGAATGGGCTACTCATTTCATGACCAAGGTTGTAAACTCTAATTAGTTACCATGTTGTAATTTAGCACAATCAGCATATGAAATCAAGAGACACTTTAATAAGTAAAAAAGTTTTCAGTATATATAATACTTTTTTTAATCACAAACATGCCTTTAGGGACATCAGAATTTTGCTACATGGCATTTTCAAATATTAAATTCACACCTACCAAGAAAATGCAGGTCTAAAGTTAAAGAATTTGAACAAGCTTTAAGGTAGAAAAAAAATCTCCATCTACATCTGTGGTAATTAAATTCAGGTGTCAGCTTGGCCAGGTGACGGTTCCTCGTTCTACTGCTGTGGACATGAGCCAATAGTATGTGAACCTCATCTGTTGCTGATTATATCTGCAGGCCACTAGAAGGTGTGCCTGCTGCAATGAATGATGTTTGATTTAATTGGCTGGTGCTTAAATGAGAGACTCAACGTAGCACAGCCCAAGCAGCTCAGCACACCTCATCTCAGCACGCAGCTCAGTCCAGGCCTTTGGACATGCAGAAAGGAATCACCCCAGGGAACGTTGTTGGAACCAGAGGCCTGGAGAGAAGGCAAGCAGAGATCGCCCTGTGCCTTGTGCCTTCCCAAGTAAGAAAGAACCTCAGCTGAAAATTAGTTGCCTCTGAAGAACTATACATTAACTAAATGAATCCCCTTTTATTAAAGCCAGTCCGTCTCTGGTATGTTACATTTTGCCAGCTAGCAAACTAGAACAATATCTAAGACACAGAGATTATTGGAAGCATGAACCTTCTTGTCTGTTATGTTTTATATGAGTGTCCCAATATTGAAAAGAAAAGGGCAATTAATTAGAAAAAGCAGAAGGCTGCAACTAAGAAAACTATTAGTGGGTAAGGGATAGAAATACTGTAGGGCTATGAAAATTTGATATATATATTCTCTACCTCTTTAAGCTCATGGTAAAGATGGAATATAAACTTATTTGTGATATATGTCACAACATGTACATTAAAATATGCTAAGTAAAAATTCTAAGGCCTATCCAAACAATTTGGAATTATGAAACTGTCCCTCTTTTGTTAAGCTGTGTATCTTGCTGTTTATATTGTATGAAATGAGGGAAGTCTGTACTGTGTGTAAAATCACCATGGAAACGAGCCTTTTTAGTTAAGAGATTTTTAGTATTTGCATCTCAGTAACTAGTCTTTCACAGTGTAGCAAGCTGCAGCCTTGTGCTAGTCTCCTTGTTTGTGCCTGTTCTCAGTGGCTGGGGTATTTAAGGGTTTGCTCTTACATAAAAGATAGTGTACTGTCAGTATTCGCAGGACTCTTGGGAAAGTAATAGCACAAAATATTAAGGCAGACGACATACCCTGTGACAGTTAAATAAGTTGGATATGTCACATTTTTTCCAACTGTCTGGCCTGTGAGTTGAGGTTAGGCTATCATACTCAGATAGTGAAAAAAAAATGAGTAGAAATTTCAGTCTTCTGGACACTCAAACTCCTGTTTGGCCAGGAGACTCTCACTTCCTGTAGGACCACAGACTCAGGATGGAGCCTACTTTCTACAGAGGTGCAAAAATATTCCAGTGCCTCCTGTGGCTAAGAAAAAAGTTCTGGGGGAAATTCTGGAAAATGACCTGGGAGATGGTTCCAAAAAAGTTCTCCTTCTTCAGTCCCTTCTTGATGCACAAGACTTATTTCTACAGCAGGCAGCCTTATTATCAGAGGAGATGAGGTCATCAAGGAATACTGTACAAGAGTGGAAAAATAAATACGGTGAAATATGAAACCTAATAACATTCTTTAGTCTACAGGAGAAAGCTATAGATGGGCACTGATGGACACAAAGAATATTATAGCTATTTGGAATTTGTTGACTCAACAACCACCTATGATATTCTTTAAAAGTTGGACTTCAGTGAAATTAAATACTTCTGAGAAGGGACAGAAGAAGAACATGTTTCTTGAAACTATTTCCAGTCTAGCTCTCTTGAGTATATCTAGGTTCTTGGTTCTTATGCATACTTATAATGTTAATAAGACAATGGCTTTACAATTTTTACTCATCTAAAAAATACTGCATGAAAAGTTTTAGAAAATAGAAATTATTAATGAAGAATCTTCTAGTTTCCTTTAAACTTTTCTCTAAACATGAATTAGTCTGTGATGAAAACTGCTGTGCAAATTTTTCTGTCTGGGTTCAATTTCATAGATAAAGCAGACTTTTTATCTGTATAAACTAGTATAATATGCTTTATTTTAATTCTACAATGACATATCTGAAGAGTATTTTAGTTTGGAATACTTCCAGAGAGATCTGCTGCTCACAAATATTTGAAAATTCCTGAATTTTGTTCAAGAATACAAAACTATTCAAAAAAACTTATAGAAAAAAATCAGCCGATTAGGAGTTTCTACAAATCATAACAAAACAAGCACCTATTAAGTATTTTTAATCTGGATACTAATTAAAATATAGGCAATTTATGTACTATCAAAGGAACACTGGAAGAATAAGGAGTTAAAAATATAAAGATGAAAAGAAATGAACTACACATGCAAAGTGTTCAACATTATGTTTTAACATATGAGTATTGGGATATGGCTACTGGGATCTTCCTTTCTGTAGGAATATATATTTTTCATATATATATATATATATATATATATGAAAAAAAGAATAAGTAAGGGATTTGCTCTGTTGTAAAAAGTCAATAATATGTGGAAACTGTATTTAAGTGCTTTTTTTTTTTTCAAAGACACATTTTAATCCTTTTGGGGAAAAAATTTTTACCAAATGGGCATATTGGAAATATGAGATACATTCCTGTAGGGAATAATATTGACCATGAAAATAAATGATTGGTTCTCCTAAAATAAGGTTTTCTATATTTTTCCACTGGATTATCTTTCTGGTGGTGATTATCAGGATAAAGCAAAATGCAGATTAATTCTGGCACAAGTACAAAACATGGAATTATAGATGGCAGCCTCTCCAATTCTCCTAAGGCAACAGTTGTGAACTGAGGAAATGTCATTCTGTGTATTAAAGAGCGTTACTGGAAAAAAGGCAGCTTTCAGGTTTACCAATTTCTATTTCGTTTTAGATAGTTAATAGACACTACCTTAGGAACATTCAGATACATGTTTGCTAAAGCAAAATGCTAATACTCTTATTTGGTGGTGGACTATGTATGAATGTAGCTATACATTTATAGCATCTACAGCCAATTTTGCTTAATAAGATTCACTTAACAAAATCCCAAATATGTGCAAAACACAAATTAAACAAACATCCCTAGGCTAGGAAACTCAGGCCATCCATCTCTCAGTTGGTTTCTTCCTATTATGTTAGAGCTAACCTTCAGTATGGTCAAATCCTTTCATGGCTTTGAAACATGTCACTCTGAAATATTATCTTAACCCCAGTATTTCAAACCCTTTGTTTTAAAAATTTGCAAATTTTTAACACTGAAGATTGCAAGTATATATAGAAGTTGAGAGGAAAGTATAATGAACCTCCACATACCACACCTCAGATTTAAATACTTATCTACATTATGCTACACTTGTTCCATTTATTATCTTCTTCCTTTCTTCTTTGTTACAGATTTTAAAGGCAAAACATCAGGCCATTACACCTCTAAATACTTCCTCACGTATCTCTATAAAATAAGGAACCACAAGTGTTCCTTAATGCCATCGAATAATGAGTTCATATTTTCCTGATGGTCTCAGAGAAATGTCTTCCTTCAGTTGGCTTATTAAAGTTAGGCTTAATAAGGTACACTGATTCCATATAAGTGTTATTGTCACTTAATCTTGTAATGTAGTCCTTCATCTTATTTTCTTGTTCTTGACTCACTGAGGAAACCACAGCAATAAATTTATAGGATGTTACACATTCTGGATTTGTCTGATGGTTTTCTCATGGTGTAAAGACTCCTCTAACCCTGCTATTTCTTGCAAACAGAAGTTAGATATAAAAGCTTGGAAGTCAAACTTTCATGGTTAGAATATGTTATGGATGGTGCTATGTACGTCACATAGTGTTACATCCAGTAGTGCTACTTTTAGGGTTGCTAAGCTCTATCAGCCAACTCAGGTGGGTTTTGCCTGATCCTTCTATCATCAGGTTTACCATCAACCTTTCTTCTAATGCAGTAGTTTCAATCTTGGTTGCACATTGCAATCTCTGGCGATGAGAAGGTAGGGAGAAGATTTTAGAAACTATTGATGCCTGAGTGTCCAATTCAACCAGTTTGGCATGTGGCTCGAACACTGGGATTTTTAAAAGCACATGAGGTGATTCTAATGTACAGCTAGGGTTGAGGACCACTGTCCAAAAGGCTTTAGCCTCCACTGATAATCTTTGCTTGAATCAATTATTTCAGGGGTTGCAAATTAGTGATTTTCTAATTCTATTATTCTTTTTACACTTATCAGCTAGAATTCTTTTAGAATACTTTAGAATTCTTTAGACAAGTAATTATAGCTAAGGCTATTTGGTTATCCTGAAAATACACATTTGCTCAAGATGGGCAAGGTAAACATTAAATTCTTCTCTTTAATGACTAATGTTTAGAGTTCAGCAGTATTTCTCAAATTCTGTACACTGGGACCATCTGGGGATCTTTTAAAGAAACTGATGCCTGGTCTCACCCCACACTTGGGATAGTTGATATCCTAATTATCTCCATTGGTGATCAAAAAGGTTTTTTGCTTACTAATGGTGGTTGTTACATTTTTGTGGAAAAAAATGTATTTGATCATTTTTAGCCAGATATGAAAATAGAAGAAAGTAAAACTGCTAAGAAATATTATGAAAATTTTATGAAATTCTCAGATCAGGATGATCTCTAACCCTCATGAGAAATAATCAAATTATAGAATGGTCAGAGGGACAATGAAGGCTACACTGAATGTTCAAATTTAATGAATATTTAAAACTTATGTTTAAAAAGACTTAACAGTTAATCCATATATAAACCTTTTTTTTAAAACCTAATAATGTTAAAATTTTAACTATTCAAGAAGATTTTCACTCCTACATTCTTGGAAACATACATAGATAGGCATAAACTTGGTATAGGTAGGAGTGTATATTGTTAAATATTTTGTGTGGGCAAAATCTGACACTATTTACCCAAAGAAGTCTACACCTTTTACCCATGCAGTTCCATTTACATAAATCTAATGTACAGCAACATTCAGGCAGATGGGCAGAGAAAACCTTTACCATTGTTTGTCAGTGTGAAAAACTGGAAAAAGCAGAAATGTCTACTAACAAAAGACTGCTTACATATATTTTCCAAGCAACAGCTACTCTTAGCTATTAAAAGAATGAGGAAACTATTTATATTTTGGCACAGAAATATATACATGGTTTTACTCGATTATTAACCAAAAAACCCAAGTCATAAAGCAATGTATAGCATATCCTGCTATGTGCCTTTCTTTTAAAGATGTGGACTAAAATACACCAAACTGTTAACTCGGTGTGTGTGTGTGTGTGTGTGTGTGTATTAAGGGTATAGTCTGTGGAAATGGCCATGATGTGGGAATGAAGAAGATTTTTATCTTTTAGTCCAAGTTCTTCTAGACTTCTAATTTATCTGCTGTTTGCTTCTAGGACTGTATAGTAAGTAGTTATATTGTTTTAGGCTTTTTTTTTTTTTAATGAGAGATTTTAATGTAAAAGGTTTTTAATTGCACATTTCTAATGTATTTTTTTTTAATTAGAGAAGTTGTAAGTTTATAGAAACAGCATATAAAAAATACAGGATTCCCATATATCCCAACCCGCTATTATTAACACTTTGCATTAGTACTAAAGCAAGGTACCTTTGTTACAATTGATGAAAGAATATTATAATTATACTATTAACTGTAGTCCATACTATACATTAGGGTGTACTGTTTTTAATTAGCTAACTTACTGCAGCATCATTTTTTGAGGGAATGCTCAAGATGGCCTAGGCAAAAAAGATTTCCATTTCTTTATGATTTAGTTTTTTTTGTTGTTGGCAGTGGCTGGTTGGTTTTTAAGTTGTACTAAGGATGTTAGACTCTTGGAAAGTCAAAAACCAAAGCTCCTCCACTAACACGTCGCAGTTTGTAAACTGCCTGTTCATAAAACGTTTCTGTTTTTCCAAGGAAAGGAGTATCAAGGAGATATCCCCTAGAAGTAATAAAATAATTTTGAAGCGTTTATGCTGTATTATTTTACCTTTTTCCCTCTTCGTTGTTCTGGATTTTCTAGCTTAACAGTGTCATTTATTTGCTATCTAAAAGCATAAGTGCTCAGATAGTCCACAGTGGCTCAGCAGGCAGAGTTTTCGCCTGCCATGCTGGAGACCCGGGTTTGATTCCCGGTGCCTGCCCATGAAAAAAAAAAAAAAAGAAAAAGAAAGCATACGTGTACATGTTTTTTGCCTTTTATGAGGAGGAGAGTTCAGTGTTTTGTGTTCAGCTTTGTCTTTTTCTTAGCCTTGCATTTTTGTTTATTTTTTTTATGTGTATTTTGCTAAAACGGAGTTGAGGGAGTGTTGTCCTAGTGCTTCCTTCTATTTTCTTTTTTATTAGCAAGTCATTTTCCATTGTTCATTTCATATCTTTTAATGTTTTATTTATTTGTAAAATAAAACCCAGCTGCAGACATGTTTCTGGCACTTCAACTGAATGTAACATCTGAAAACATCCGAGTGGGCAGGGATCTGGCTCAGGCAGTGATCAAGCCACTGTTCTGTTCACAATTCACCTCATTGGGAAAAAACCAAAAAGGTAGAGAAATCGTCTGTCAGTAAAGGTTCAAGATATTTTGACATTTTTCTATACAATTAGATAGACAAATGATGACACTAATGAGGGACTATGGGAGGATCAATTTCTTATATTTGGAAGGAGGAAAAAACTAATGAAATATTTCAGGAAAGCAACCTGGTTACATTTATAAAAAGCCTTAAACATATCAAAGTACTTTAACTTAATAATTTTCTCCTAAAAATTTAGGCCATGGTGAATCAAAGTTGCAGACATAATTTTATATACAGGGATGTTTGTCACAGTATTTATAATAGTGAAAAATAAAAAACTTGCATGTTCAAAAATAGAGATACAGTTTAGATTTATAATTTTCTTCTACAGTACTTAGAATCTAGTTGTGAAGCTAATATGTATATACACTTGAACATTACGATGACACTGTAAAGCAGCATCTATGTATTCACATGTGTGCATGCATTCTTTATTCTAGTGGTGAATTACCTAGGGGCTACAATACCCAGGCCCCATACTCAGTTCACGGAATGCCTTGCTGAACAGAGTATTCATGATTCCTGCTTTCAGTATGGGCCTTAAGTGTGGGACAAAATGGGGAAATGGTACTGCATCTCAACTGGCTCCTCCTCAGCTTCAGCCAGATTTCACACCATTTCCCCATTACATCCCAAGAAATAAAAGCAGCACTTTCTCTCAGCCAACGTTCCTCTCCTGCATTTCAGCCAACGTTCCTCTCCTGCATTTCAGCCATATTCTCCCTGATCTATCAGTTTAATAGATGTGTTTTTCTTCACATTTAATTAAGGGCATTCCTTAGTACTTGCTTTTCTAAATGCTTATTGAATGTTTCCATTTACTGACCTGTAATCACCTCAAATCCAACACATCTAAAGTCGAGGCACTACCCTACAATCAGCTCTCCATCTTGACACTCCTAATTGTTTTAATGGTTCCAGTGTCCTCCCAGCCTCCAAACCTAAAAGTTATAATTGTCTGCTCCCTCCCAATCCAGTCATTCTCTAAATCCTTAGGGATCTCCTATTTCACATTTCCACATACACACCAGAGTGTGTAATACGTAATATACCTTCATTTGGTCTTTCTTGCCACTAGTTCTTTCTCTCTCCTTTTCATACCTCTGCTATTCTTCCTGAGGGCCATTTACATTATGTGAATTTTTGCTCCAAGGATTTTTAGTGGCTCCTCACCACCTACAGGAGAATTCAAAGTCCCTGGGTATCTCTACCCTATAATGGGTATCTCTAACCTGACCCATTATGGCTCTCTAGTTTTTGCTAGAAAGTTTAAATGTTCCCATGTGACACTCTTGCTCTCTCTTGTGCTGCCCACTGACAATGCCCTCTTCACAGTCTGGCCTCTGTCAAGGCCTAGGCTTCAGGCCCATCTTCTCTGTAAGGCTGTGTCTGAAGTAGACGGTTCTCTTACAACAAATTTTTCCCACACAATTACTTATTTGGTGGTTAATCACTTATTATATTATTTCATGGTATATCTTTCTTTGTATTAAATTGTTGCTTATAAGTCTTATGGTTAGGTAGCTTTTTATATGCCTCTGCCTAATCTATGGTTTTAGTAAATACTACCTTTCTTGGGAATAACTTTTTTGTAAAACACTAGGGTGCCTAGTGCACATGATGACACCAGAATCCTAGTACCAGGTTCAGTTAAACTTGGGTGCCAGGCATTTGGTGGCCTGAGCTTTACTCATTGTAAGCCTTGCTTGAAAAGGACCAGGTATTTAGATGTTTAGACCTATTACCGCCTTTATATTATTGCACATAATTGTTGGCATTGGCTTTTACATTGAAAGCTCCATGGAGACCAGGGAGAATCATGTGGGTCACGTCCATCACTGTCTCCCAGCAATAGGCACAGTCTTGGACATGTGGTGTGAGTGCTCAATAAACAGTTACTGAATGCAGGTCAGTTATCTGTGAAAGTGTCAGCATGCTCTCCTTGACACAATTCACCCTTTAAATGAGGAGAATTCAGGGTAAAAAGAAAACCTAAAGAATATATATTAATCTCATTAAAAAATACAACCAAGAAACCACAGCTAATAAGATAAGCTAATCATCTTGTAGTAGAAGCTCTAAGATATTCTATATCTGAAAACATAAAGAAAACAAAGATTTCAGGCGATGCTTCTGAGCCTGAGAAACACTGTGAAAAGAAAAACCTTGCGTTACATAAGTCATTAGCCAGCTGTCCCAGATTACACAATAATCTTTCTGAGGGCATCTCACTGTTTCCTTGTGACGGGAAAGAAACTTATTTCAGATACTAGGTTAACATTTAAAATGTTGCTGTTCAGTGCTTTACTTCCTGTATAGTTGACATATATGAATCTACTCAACCATGTTTAAAAATTAGGCTATTAAGAACTATAACTTCAAAGTACCCAAATATTTTACTATTAAAAGGTTCTGTTTGGCTTATTTTACCAGGAGGTAGAAATTAGGACAGCAGGCTATGAAATTGCTTTTTCGCATATGTAAAACTTCAGAAATTTTTTTTATGTAATGAAAGATCATACCTGTTGATCTCCAAGGAAATGACTTCTCAGTTGAGCTAGAGAAAAAAGGAAAAATTGAACATTTACTTCCTTTGTCATAAAATTTAACTGTCAACTTTATTTTACATATGTATATTTAATTTTCTCATTAAATAAAAAAAAAGTATAAAAATCTTAGACAAAATTTTAAAGTTATTCTTCTACTTAACCTTCCACATCAGTTTGGGATAAAAATGTATTTCAACTTGGAAAGGAAAGCAAATTGTAAGGCAACATAAGGGCTTCTTGAATGAGACAAAGAAAATAGCCCAACTAGCATGATATTCATGGTACTTATATGATATACTATACTTCTTTTTGTGATAATTAATATGAGAAACACAAATACTTTAAAAATAATTTAAAAATAGGCATTAAGAGGTCATTCATTTTACTTATTTCAAAAGAAGCCTGTAGGTACTACAATAAACACAAAAGTTAATGGGACCAGTTTTGAACTGGATGTGGCCTTATAAAATTAAATCATATAGTTAAACTTCACATCAAACATATAAATTATTAAATAAGGTCTTATAAAGCCAGGAGAAAATTTTAACTATATATATTTTCTCTACTTATACAATATCTATTTTAAGGACTTAAAAAACGTGTGCATAAAAACATTTTTGAAATATGTACTTGGTAACAGAGTCCAGCAGGAGTTAGAAACAGGGTAAGATAATGGGTAATTGAAGCTGAAGGGATACAGACTGTGCAACAGGACTAGATACAAAAACTCAAAAATGGACAGCACAATACTACCTAATCGTAAAGTAATCATGTTAAAACACTGAATGAAGCTGCATCTGAGCTATAGGGTTTTTTTTTGTTTTTTACTATTATTACTACTTTTATTTCTTTTCTCTATATTAACATTTTATATCTTTTTCTGTTGTGTTGCTAGCTCCTGTAAACCGATGCAAATGTACTAAGAAACGATGATCATGCATCTATGTGATGATGTTAAGAATTACTGATTGCATATGTAGAATGGTATGATTTCTAAATGTTGTGTTAATTTCTTTTTTTTTCTTTCTTTCCGTTAATAAAACAAACAAACAAACAAACAAAAAAAACATTTTTGTGTCTTCCTGGAAATAATAGCTCCCCACCCCCCGATCAATACAGGAAAGCATGGTGCTAAGGGGTAAAGTAGGATGACACAAGAACAGGCTAGATTGTTAAGTATTTATTAAATGCCAGATTCAACATTTCACATGTATTATCTCCTTTATATTACTCACAACAACCTTATGAATAGGTACATTGTCATCTTTATTTTATAGATATGGAAAGTGGCCAGTCTTATGCTAATAACTAAAAGAGGTAGGATCAAGCTCAGGATGGTTTGATTCCAAAGGCAGGGCTCCCAACTGCTGTGCAATTCAAGAGCACAGCTTGTGATCTCATTTTTGCATTAAACACACACACACACACACACACACACACACACACACACATACACACCATGCCTAGAAAGAAGTCTAAAAAAAATAAAAACTAAAGTGATAGCAGCTGTAACTTCTATGGGTTGAGAACCCCAAGGATTTTTTTTATACATGTATAATTTTTTTTTATGAAAGCAGGAAAAAAAACCCACATATTAAAGTATTTTTGAAGTGCTTTTTAAATCTAAGGAAAAGAAATGTGACTTTGTGCTTAAGGAAACACTGTAAAATCCAGTATATGGAACAGATGAAGGCCACAATCCTTTTGGTGTTAACAGTTCTAAGATTTTAAATTTCTGTTAACTCCTTAAAATTTGCCCCAAGGTATTAAGTGGTTAATGAAAATCTTGCTGATTGAAAACCCTACATTCAGTAAGAATTACCTGAACTTCAATTTTGTGTGTGATTTGCCATTTCTTTACCACAGTTCACAGTCCAGGACTTTGAACTGACATGCTCCCAATGAATGGAGTCAATCAGTTAATGCTAATATTCTCTAGCACCCTGGAGATGCCCTTTTATCTGATACACTTAAATGATTTCAAAAGGGACTGATGGGACAGAAAAAAATGGAAAAGTTGGTCAAATGTCAGTAATGGTACATTTGTTCTACTTCCGTAGGTAGGTCATCACATTCTTTATTCTAAATTTCAATTCCTCTTCAACCTGTTTTATGGTTTAGGTCTAGTATTTGTTTTTTAAGCAATGAGGCTGACATTATCCAACTATGATCCTATCAAAATGTACATTTTATGTAATATTGAAATGTAAGTTAAATCAAACTGCTATCTAGAAATGTTTAATATACCTCAAGTTTTCGGGAATATTGAAAGTTTAGCATCTTCTGAGTTTGAAACTTACACAAACATTAATGAGATATCTTTACAAGTTTCTTTTAACCTTGAAATTACATAGAATATAACTCATGTTAACTGCTCACATTGGTCAAGTGCTGTGGCTTTTGCTCACATCCTGTCTCAGTGCCTAACACACTGCCTAGCACTTGGGCACTTGCTTAAATATATTGTTGCAACACAAATTGTGAAAAAGTAATACTAAGTCATTCATTATTCTGAAAGATCCAGTTACTACTCTGCTCAAACAGGCCAACTTAATCTCCCTGAATCCAGGTAAGGAGCTCTTGTGTTCTAGGAGCTTCCATCGGAAAAGGGAACATATTTTGAAATACAAGTACTGAATTACCCATTTACCTATTATAACTGTGTTCCAGTGGAAAATGCAGCCACAATTTCCAATATCTTAATTAACAATAACCTTTTAAGATGCAATCTATTCATGAATTTGGGAATGTCTGGTTAGATAGTGAACGATAATTGAAAGCAAGTTCATAGTAAATTAATAAATCAAGGTAATTCATTTCAATGTGAGAAATAGTTTTGTTTCCAGGAAAGCACCAAGTAGTGCATTATTATAAAATTCTGCAGATTTGTAAAAATGAATTGTTTTCATTCCAGAAATGGTGGCAAAAATATCTTTGTTGGACATTTATGGTTGACCAGTATCTTTAAAAGCCCTCAATTACTTTAGTATATTTTCCCTTATTATAAAAAAAAAAAAAAAAAAATAGCCTGCCTGTAGTCCTCATAGGCAGATGCAGGCAATGACTGCAGATTCAAAAGCAGCCATGTAAGGGGGCACCGACGTATCCTACGTATCTGCACTGGCCCTCAGTGGTGGGAATGGACACACACACTCAGAATCAATTCCTCTTCTGCTTAAACAAGGCAGAGAGGACTCAACTGTTTGCAACCAAAGTCCCGACTGATAATTATAATTATTACAACTGAAAAACATACAAACAAGTCCTTTTAAAAGAGCCCATGTATCACTTCATAACCGTAAACCTGTATTTCCAACTGCATACTGGATATAACACAGGTCACATTCAATATCTTGAAACTCTTTGTTCCCAAGCTGGCCCCTACTTAGTTATTACCACCTATTCACTCAAATTAGAGAGCAGGGAGTCATTTTTATTATTTATTCACCCTGTTAGCATGCACACTCTGTGAGGGCAGTAGAGTCTGCCTTGTTCAGAGAGCATCCCCATACTCTAAGACATTATCTGGCATCTGGTGGGCACTCGAAACATAGACCTTTTGAATTCATTCCTACTATACAATACAGGCCTTTATCTTCTCATCCTCTTTTGGCCAGATCATTCTGTCAGTCTCTCCTGACTGGTCTTCAGGCTTTAATTCCTCACCCTTTCAGGCTTTACTCTATGTGCTACATAGTGAACACTCAAATCAGATGCCATTCTCCTGCTGATAATGCACAACAGCAGTACAGAGGATAACATTCAAACATTTTAGGATGGCACAAAAGACCTTCCACTACTCGGTTCCTTCCCGCTTGTTTATCCTCACTTTTTTTTTTATTTTGTAATAAAAAGGAATTGTTGTTTATTTGTAGGTAGTCTTTTTTTTTTTCTGAATATAGAATATTTGGGTTGTTTCCACCTTGGGGATTTTATGAATCAAGTTTTTATGAACATTCTCATATAAGTCATATTGTAGGCATACATTTTCATTTCTCTTGAGTAAATACCTAAAAGTGGAATTTGGTCATAGACTAGGTATATATTTAACATCATTAGAAACTGCTAAACAGTCTTCCAAAGTGGTAGTACCATTTTACAACCCAATTAGTGATATATGAGAGTTCTGGCTGCTTCACATCTTCATCAGCAGTTGGTGTTCAACAGTTTTAGCATTTTCAGTTGATGTAAAATGGTATATCGAGATTTTGATTCATAATATTCCAACATTGAGGACTTTAAAAAAAATAATAATTAAAAAAATTTAATGCACGAAATAAAACATTAACATATGTTCTAGTTTGCTAGCTGCCGGAATGCAATATACCAGAAATGGAATGGCTTTTAAAAAAGGGGAATTTAATGAGTTGCTAAGTTACAGTTCTAAGGCCGAGAAAATGTCCCAATTAAAACAAGTCTATAGACATGTCTAATCTGAGGCATCCAGGGAAAGATACCTTGGTTCAAGAAGGCCGATGAAGTTCAGGGTTTCTCTCTCAAGTGAGAAGGCACATGGCAAACACAGTCAGGGCTTCTCTCTCATCTGGAAGGGCACATGGCGAATACGGCATCATCTGCTAGCTTTCTCTCCTGGCTTCCAGTTTCATGAAGCTCCCCGGGAGGCATCTTCCTTCTTCATCTCCAAAGGTCGCTGGCTGGTGGACTCTCTGCTTCATAGTATCACTCTCTCTGAATCTCTCATTCTCTAAAATATTTCCTCTTTTATAGGATTCTAATAAACCAATCAAGACCCACTCAAATGGGTGGAAACATGTCGTCCCTTAATCCAGTTTAACAGCCGCTCTTGACTAAAACACATCATCCAGGGACATGATCTGATTACAGTTTCAAATATACAGTACTGAATAGGGATTATTTTACTTTTATGAAATGGGATTTATATTAAAACATGGCTTTTCTTAGGGGGCATACTTCCTTTCAAACCAGTACAACATAGATAATCAGTAATTCATAATATCATCACTTATTTATCATTTCTTAGAACATTTGCATCCATTCAGAAAAAGAAAAAGACAATAGAAAAAGAAATAAAATGAAAACATAAAAAAATTATACCTACCATACCACTTAACCCTCACTTTCACTGATCACTAGCATTTCAAACTAAATTTATTTTAACATTTGTTCCTCCTATTATTTATTTTTATTCCATATATTCTACTCGTTTGTTGACAAGGTAGATAAAAGGAGCATCAGACACAAGGTTTTCACAATCACACAATAACATTGTGACAGCTATATCATTATTCAATCATTCTCAAGAAACATGGCAACTGGAACACAGCTCTACATTTTCAGGCAGTTTCCTCCAGCCTCTCCATTACATCTTGAATAACAAGGTGATATCTACTCAATGCGTAAGAATAACCTCCAGGATAACCTCTCAACTCTGCCTGGAATCTCTCAGCCATTGACACTTTGTCTCATTTCACTCTTCCCCCTTTTGGTCAAGAAGGTTTTCTCAATCCCTTGATGCTGAGTTTCAGATCATTCTAGGGTTTTTCTCATCCCTTGATGCTGAGTCTCAGCTCATTCTAGGATTTCTGTCCCATGTTACCAGGAAGGTCCACACCCCTGGGAGTCATGTCCCATGTAGCAGGGGGAGGGTGGTGAGATTGCTTGTTATGTTGGCTGGAGAGAGAGGCCACATCTGAGCAACAAAAGAGGCTCTCTTGGGGGTGACTCTTAGGCCTAAATTTTAAGTAGACTTGACCTATCCTTTGTGGGGTTAAGTTTCATATGAACAAACCCCAAGACTGGGGGCTCAGCCTATAGCTTTGGTTGTCCACACTGCTCATGAGAATATCAAGAATTCAACTTGGGGAGGTTAAATTTCTCCCTGTTTTCACCATTCCCCAAAGGGGGCTTTGCAAATACTTTTCCACTCACTGATCGAATCACTCTGGGATTCATCGGGGCATCACTCTGGACAAACCAACAAACTCTCATGTCCTACCTGAGATTCCAAGTACTTATGGCATTCAATCAAACTATGTACATAAGTTATATTAGGAAATGCACTAGTCAAAATATAAATTTTGTACCAAATAAACATTTTTTCCTTTAGTCTCACACATAAGGTGACATTTTAAAATATTAATTATCATCTATTTTCAGCACCCTGCAGTAATGACATTCCTTTGTTCTTTCTTATGCAAAAACATTTTTAAAATTTGTACATGTAGTCACTATTATTATACACTAGGCATTCCTACATTATACCATCTCAATCTTTAACATCTATCTTTCTTTCTGATTTCATTTGTGCCCCCAGCCCTCCTCACTCTATCATTCTCACATGTAGCTTCATTCAGTGTTTTAACATAATTGTATTACAGTTAGGTAGTATTGTGCTGTCCATTTCTGAGTTTTTGTATCCAGTCCTGTCACACAGTCTGTATCCCTTCAGCTCCAATTACCCAATATCTTTCCCTATTTCTATCTCCTGATTGTCTCTATTACCAATGAAATATTCCAAGTTTCTTCACTAATGCCAGTTCATATCAGTGAAACCATACAGTATTTGTCCTTTAGTTTTTGGCTAGTGTCACTCAGCATAATGTTCTTAAGGTCCACCCATGTTGTTACATACTTCATAACTTTATTCTGTCTTAAAGCTGCATAATATTCCATTGTATGTATATACCACAGTCTGTTTAGCCACTCGTCTGTTGATGGACATTTTGGCTGTTTCCATTATTTGCAATTGTAAATAATGCTGCTATAAACATTGGTGTGCAAATGTCCGTTTGTATCTTTGCCCTATGTCCTTTGAGTAGATACCTAGCAATGATATTGCCAGGTCATATGGCAATTCCATATTCAGCTTTTTGCGCAACTGCCAAACTGCCTTCCACAGCGGTTGCACCATTTGACATTCCTACCAACAGTGAATAAGTGTGCCTCTTTCTCCACATCCTCTCCAGCACTTGTCATTTTCTGTTTTGTTTTCTGGTGGGTGTGAGATGATATCTCATTGTGGTTTTGATTTGCATTTCTCTAATGGCCATGGAAGCTGAGCATCTCTTCATGTGCCTTTTGGCCATTTGTAGTTTCTCTTCTGAGAAGTGTCTGTTCAAGTCTTTTTCCCATTTTGTAATTGGATTGGCTGTCTTTTTGTTGTTGAGTTGAACAATCTCTTTATAAATTCTGGATACTAGACCTTTATCTGATATGTCATTTCCAAATATTGTCTCCCATTATGTAGGCTGTCTTTCTACTTTCTTGATGAAGTTCTTTGATGCGCACTTATCCTCACTTTTTATCTCTCCCCTCCACAAACCCTATATTGTAGCCAGTTCTAATTACTTGCAATTCCCTTACATGCCATGCTACTTCACACTTGCAAGTCATTGTGTTAAGAAATTATATATGTAATTATAATTATATAAAGTTTTATATATATATGAAATACACATGCATGTAAAACCTTGACTAGCTCAAGAAATTAAGCATAATTTCTAACAAATTAAATATCACTTTGCAATAAAGGAGAGGGATCACTAGGATGACTTACTCTAGAAATTATTTTATTTATGAACAGAGCACAGGCATGTTCCACTGTCTACACTACCTATGAGCTACAACCTTCTCCTTAGAGACCACCAATCATCCCTCATTGTTGAGAGCTGATCATTTCTTCCTTTATGTCAAGACTGCCCAATTATTTATCTCCATTTTTTATTTTTCATCTGATTCTAATTATAGCATCTTGCCTTTTGTTCTCTATTACCACACTATGGCCTTCTTGAGGGTAAAGACTATGTCTTAATTCTATTTTCGTCTAATTAAATAAATTGAGTAGGATGCTAAATAAATGATAGCTGATTTTAACTTTTTTGTTTGTTCTTTTAAAGGTTGAACAGATAAACAGTAATTTTAAAAAGTGTCAAAGAGTCACATATGTGCCTTATTTTCGCTCTTTCTTTCTGTGATTTATAGAAATGGTATACAGTGCACACAACACACTCATGCATTCAGTAACTATTTGTTGACATTCTACTGAATGCCAGAATGTCATTCAGTAGGTGAAAAGAGAGAAGGTGAAAAACAGAGTGAAAGGGTGAAAAGAGAGAAAAAGTCCTTGCCTCCTTGTGCTTTCCACTGTCCTGTAAATCATTCATTTATAGTACCTGTGTGACTCTTAGACTGTATCTCATGGCCCTCAAAGGAAGAAGGGGGCAAGGGACTTTTGAAAGGTTGATCCTACAGCCAGAAACATATTACAGAAATTTGACATCAATGTCACAGGGCTCAGCAGTGTGCTAAGGAAGCATCCACATACATACATCTACAAGAAAGAACAAAATGCATTCAACATTTGTTCTTTAAAACAAAAGCTCTTCTTCTACTCAACTATTAAAAGGTTAATTAACTAGAATTGAGACCAGCCAGGTAAGAAAGGATGAAGGCTTGGAGGGGAGAAGTATGTAGTAATATGAAATGTACTGCTATATTTTGGAGTTTACCTCAATTCCCAGAGCTCAAAATTATAAAGGGCTGGGCATCTAGCCAATTTGGGAGATCACCAACATAATATTCTACATATGCAAGTAAACCTGATATAGCTCGCCTCCATTTTTTTCACAATCTCTACAAATCGTTGCTTAAACCAACCCAAATGAATAGTCTTATATGATCTACTTATTCCCAATTAAATGGCCTAAAAAAACAAACAATTTCTCTATTGTTCATGATAGTCTTTAAATGACCCTTAGATTTTTTTTTCCTTTCTTGAACAGAGGCAATTAACAGGTGAACACTCAATGATCATATATATATATATATTACTCTTACTACAAAAAATTTAAAAATGTATTACACACTTACACACTGCTGGCTTGACTTCCTTCATCTTTTCACTTTTGCATTTCCTATTAGTTTTACCATTTTGAGCTCTGATCATTAAGTTCTGAGAGCAATGCAAAAGTTCTACATTTCTTTGACACATGAACTCTTGAGCTAGATTTAAAGAATGGCTACATGTTCAGAAAGAATCTCAGTAGCTCTAAGAATTCCAAACTGTATCTCTCTATTTCTCTAAAAATTCAATACCGTCTTATTTCCAATTTGTGGTTTGCTTACTGTTCACTTATCATTTGCTATCAGTGGGCTTTATTATTCTACTAATCAAAGTTATTCTATTAGCAGATGTGTAGATTTTTTGGATTCTAAATTCATTGTCAAAACTTCTGGCAACTTACTATTGGTTTGTTACTTTTGAATCTATGGTCCTATTCTTTGTAAGACTACTTTTTAATTAATTACAAGGACCATTTCTCAGTTAAAAAGAAGAAAAGGAAACGATTTATTTGGCTTTTTTTGGGGGGGTGGGGGTGCGGGTGGAGGAGTGATGAATTCACTTTGCAATTACTTGACACCTAGTTATCCCCTGGGCATTACAAATTGCCTTTTAATGATTGATTCAGAATCCTCTTAGATATGGAAAATAATTCCCAAGTCCATATTTCCCATTATGCTTTTGGCATATTCTTCCCCAGGAGTCTGCCAAAATAACCACTTAATGACTTTCAAGTTTCAGTCTCTATGTGGAGTGTTACAAAATAAATTTAAAACAAACTACTTTATCTGAGCAATCCACTCTACTGAACATTTAAATTTCTATGTCTTCATTAATTATAGTTGGATTAAATCTTCAATTATGATATGGAGACATAACATATTTTGAATCTTTTATTTCTTTCTTGTATTGCCTTGCCTTTCCTTTTAATTAGTACATTTAAAATGTTGCCCAGTTTCTCTTTTAACGCATACATGAAACATTCCATTAGTTTCCTGTCAGTTTCTAAGAGAAAGCTCTTTCTCAGCTTTAGCTTTCCTCAATGCTCCTGAAAGTATGCTAAGTCCTTCTGACAGACTCAGGTCTTAACAATGCTTAAAAACATTCACAATGTAGGCATGTCAAATTTCTCCTTATTCTGACCCTCACAACTCTACTTTTATGGTTCTTGAGCCCATTTTATACTCATAACTGGAATGGTGAGGAAGTAGGGTCTAGGTGACTGAGATGGAATAGTGGGTTCTCTAATACTATGTATGAATCATCTTTTGATGTTCCAAGAACTCATACCACCGATCCAACAGGTAACTGAAGGTTACAACTAGTTTTGTTTTCCTATGTTTTGGAAACAGGAACCTCATCTGCTGCTTTTAGTTGGATAAGGACTCACTAGGAAATAAATACTTTGCATTGAACAGAGACTTACTCTCTGTACTTAGTGAGAGAAACTAAAACAGTTGGTAAAATTGAAATGTAATTAAAAAGCAAAATTAAATAATATATCATGATCATTTTTCCCAAGACAATTGTTAGCTCTTCATCCTTCCACTAAGGCTATTTGGATAAGTCAAAGACAGGAAGTTTAATATGTAAAGCTGATAATAAAGGTGAACTGTATTGCCTGGCTGAAGCAGAGGAGTGTGGGAAGGCAAACACATATCTTTACTCTCTAATGGGCTCTGAGGACCCTAGTTTGAAAAATCCCTAGTCTAGACAGTAGTATTCTGAAAACAATCCTTCTTGGTATTTAACTACATTTTAGGAGGCTTTTCCAAATTTATTGTCTTTCTCTCTGTTCTCAAACAAAATTACAAACACAAAAAAAATCTTCCTCCAAATTCATGGTTTTTCAATGACTGAGGCTCCTTTCTGTGCTCTCTTTACCATGGTATCAGACCTAGGAAAATTCTCTATGGGATGAGACTGATTTCCTTCTTCCTGACAAATGACCACTTATTAAATCTTCCTGACTTTCCATTTGGATAACCATATCTTCTGAAAGCTATTCCCAAGATTTTAGTAGCTGGGAAAAGAGAAAACATAGTAGACTCATAATTGTAGTTTATTTTTGCTATGTTATGACATCAAATTGCCCCTGAAAATGATGTGGACCTATAATTTGAATTAAGCAAGGCATAACAAATGAGAGAGGGCAAAGGGTGTCTTTTCGTAGATATTTAAATGATAGGAGGGTGATATTGAGGTTAGAGAAAAGAAAGGGCATGTGAATGAAAAAGGATGTCCTTCATGTAGGGTGCAGCTGCTCCTGACCCATCAACTACAGGACATGAGCCTTGAGTTTCCTTCTGTTAGTGGTGATGGATTTGCACTGACCCACTTCCACTCTAAACCCTCACCTGTGTGACCAACAGGCCAAGAGAACAAGAGGCCTACAGGAAGGCAAGGCCTGATACGTCATGGAACACAGGAAAGGTCAAAGGCCCAGAGTCTGACCCATATATTTCCCAATTAGTGATTCTTTATCTGAAAATGTCAGCTATGCTCTTGGATATACTTTAACAGTTTTTGTCTTTAAAAAATCATAAGCAACAAGGACAGCAAAGTATGATACAAAAATGCATTCTTGGTTTTCATTAGGTGCTAGTAAGTTCAGGGTAAAATGTTTAAATAGCCACAGTGGTGAACATTTTCAGTTTTGTTTTTGGTCCTATTAGACTTTCACCCTTATTTTTTCAATTATTCGTTCGATTTTTTTCCCTCATAGTATTCTAATTGTGGACTTGTATAGCAGCTGTCTAAAATTCATCCCAGAAAATGTTGAGACAAAGTAAATTCACGACCAGTTTTCTGAAATAAGTACTTTTACTTATTTGATGCACAGCAAAACATTAAAAAAAAAAGAGGAAATAATATAATAGCCATTTTAACAATAAATTAGCTTTCATGGGAACTACAAGTGAACACAATTTAGATGTTAAATATTCTTTGACAAAAGTATTTGTTAGTTCTTTGAGTCTATGAATAAAAGATTCAGAAGACCATATGGGAAGGGGAAGATCAAAAAAAGGATGTAGTACTAGACAAAAAATGAGACAAACAGTTCCCTCATAAATTATACAGGAAGCTTCACTTCTGTTTGAGCCCATTCCACAACAGGTGTTCCAACCAGTTAAAACACAGATCAGAATAGAAAGGTTTTCTAACATTTCAGGTGACATTTGAAAGAGTGAAAGCAACTGAGACAAAAATAATAAAATGGGCCCGCCCTCCTTCTCCCCCCTCCTCCCCCTCCTGCTCCGGCCGCTCTCCAACCACCACGGTGCCCTCTTCCCCCGCCTTCACCGGCTCCTCCACCACCAGGCTCTACAGCCTTGCCGCCCTCACCTTTCCTCCTCCAGAACAGCTACTGGGGGAGTGGAGATAATACAGAGCAGCTCCCGGAGCCATGAGGGAGAGCAAAGGGACGGCGTACCCCATCCTGGAACGGCTGACTATCTGGGAGAACCAGCTCCGGTGAGATCACCAAGGGGCACGGGCTTTCCTGGGTGGGACGGCAAGCGACCGGAGTCCCTCCCTTCCACCTTCCCAGGCCAGCTGGTAGAATTGGACAGGCGGTCCCCTTAGGCCGCGGCGGCTGGTGCCCCCACCACACGAGGCCCCCCGGAACAACTGAGATAGTTGGGTCGGAAATCCCCAGACTGCGGAGAACAGTGACCGGGGGATCCCTTCCAAACACGTGACTCCCCCGTCGGCTGGGAATAGTGCACTCTCCCGGGCTGCGACAGCTGGCGCCCTCCCGCCACGCTTGGTGCCCTGGGCTGACTAGCTAATTCGGCCGGACGCTCTCCTGTGCTGCGGCGGCAGGTGACCCTCCCCGCATTCGGAACCCCAGGCCGGCTGGCATTCTTCCAAGATGCTTCGGCTGCCGAACCTCCCCTACGGCGAGAATTTTCCAGAGTTAAAGGACCCACAGCAACTTTCACTGGTGGAACCCGTAGACAAACGTGTGCCACGAGCGCCACCTACTGGGCAAGATAAGAAAAACAGAACCCAGAGATTGCACAGAAAAATCTTTCCACCTGTGGGGTCGAACACCCAGGGAAATCTGACTAAATGCCCAGACGTCAGCAGAAGATAACGGATCACGCTCAGAAAATTGAACATATGGCCCAGTCAAACGAGGAAACCAATAGTTCAAATGAGATACAGGAGCTGAAACAACTAATGCTGAATATACGAACAGAAATGGAAAACCTCTTCAAAAACGAAATCGATAAATTGAGGGAGGACATGAAGAAGACATGGGCTGAACATAAAGAAGAAATAGAAAAACTGAAAAAACAAATCACAGAACTTATGGAAGTGAAAGATAAAGTAGAAAAGATGGAAAAAACAATGGATACCTACAACGACAGATTTATAGAAACAGAAGTAGAATTAGTGATTTGGAGGATGAAACATCTGAATTCCAAAAAGAAACAGAAACTATCCGGAAAAGAATGGAAAAATTTGAACAAGTTATCAGGGAACTCAAGGACAATGTGAACCGTACAAATATACGTGTAGTGGGTATCCCAGAAGGAGAAGAGAAGGGAAAAGGAGGAGAAAAACTAATGGAAGAAATTATCACTGAAAATTTCCCAACTCTTATGAAAGACCTAAAATTACAGATCCAAGAAGTGCAGCGCACCCCAAAGAGATTAGACACAAATAGGCGTTCCCCAAGACACTTACTAGTTAGAATGTCAGAGGTCAAAGAGAAAGAGAGGATCTTGAAAGCAGCGAGAGAAAAACAATCCGTCACATACAAGGGAAACCCAATAAGACTATGTGTAGATTTCTCAGCAGAAACCATGGAAGCTAGAAGACAGTGGGATGATATATTTAAGTTACTAAAAGAGAAAAACTGCCAGCCAAGACTCCTATATCCAGCAAAATTGTCCTTCAAAAATGAGGGAGAAATTAAAACATTCTCAGACAAAAAGTCACTAAGAGAATTTGTGACCAAGAGACCAGCTCTGCAAGAAATACTAAAGGAAGCACTAGAGTCAGATACAAAAAGACAGAAGAGAGAGACATGGAGAAAAGTGTAGAAAGAAGGAAAGTCAGATATGATATATATAATACAAAAGGCAAAATGGTAGAGGAAAATATTATCCAAACAGTAATAACTCTAAATGTCAATGGACTGAATTCCCCAATTAAAAGACATAGACTGGCAGAATGGATTAAAAAACAGGATCCTTCTATATGCTGTCTACAGGAAACACATCTTAGACCCAAAGATAAATATAGGTTGAAAGTGAAAGGTTGGGAAAAGATATTTCATGCAAATAACAACCAGAAAAGAGCAGGAGTGGCTATACTAATATCCAACAAATTAGACTTCAAATGTAAAACAGTTAAAAGAGACAAAGAAGGACACTATATACTATTAAAAGGAACAATTAAGCAAGAAGACATAACAATCATAAATATTTACGCACCGAACCAGAATGCCCCAAAATACGTGAGGAATACACTGCAAACACTGAAAAGGGAAATAGATTCATATACCATAATAGTTGGAGACTTCAATTCACCACTCTCATCAATGGACAGAACATCTACACAGAGGATCAATAAAGAAATAAGAACCTGAATATTACTATAAATGAGCTTGACTTAACAGACATTTATTGGACATTACATCCCACAACAGCAGGATACACCTTTTTTTCAAGTGCTCATGGATCATTCTCAAAGATAGACCATATGCTGGGTCACAAAGCAAGTCTTAACAAATTTAAAAAGATTGAAATCATACACAACACTTTCTCGGATCATAAAGGAATGAAGTTGGAAATCAATAATAGGCGGAGTGCCAGAAAATTCATAAATACATGGAGGCTCAACAACACACTCTTAAACAACAAGTGGATCAAAGAAGAAATTGCAAGAGAAATTAGTAAATACCTAGAGGCAAATGAAAATGAAGACACAACATATCAAAACTTATGGGACGCAGCAAAGGCAGTGCTAAGAGGGAAATTTATTGCCCTAAATGCCTTTATCAGAAAAGAAAAAAGGCAAAAATGCAGGAATTAACTGTCCACTTGGAAGAACTGGAGAAAGAACAGCAAACTAATCCCAAAGCAAGCAAAAGGAAAGAAATAACAAAGATTAGAGCAGAAATAAATGAAATTGAAAACATGAAAACAATAGAGAAAATCAATAAGACCAGAAGTTGGTTCTATGAGAAAATCAACAAGATTGATGGGCCCTTAGCAAGATTGACAAAAAGAAGAAGAGAGAGGATGCAAATAAATAAGATTAGAAATGAAAGAGGAGACATAACTACTGACCTCACAGAAATAAAGGAGGTAATAACAGGATACTATGAACAACTTTACGCTAATAAATACAACAATTTAGAAGAAATGGACAGGTTCCTGGAAAGACATGAACAACCAACTTTGACTCAAGAAGAAATAGACGACCTCAACAAACCAATCACAAGTAAAGAGATTGAATTAGTTATTCAAAAGCTCCCTAAAAAGAAAAGTCCAGGACCAGACGGCTTCACATGTGAATTCTATCAAACATTCCAGAAAGAATTAGTACCTACTCTCCTCAAACTGTTCAACATAATCGAAGTGGAGGGAAAACTACCTATGAAGCCAACATCACCCTCATACCAAAACCAGGCAAAGATATTACAAAAAAAGAAAACTACAGACCAATCTCTCCAATGAATACAGATGCAAAAATTCTCAATAAAATTCTAGCAAATCGTATCCAACAACACATTAAAAGAATTATACATCATGACCAAGGAGGATTCATCCCAGGTATGCAAGGATGGTTCAACATAAGAAAATCAATTAATGTAATACACCATATCAACAAATCAAAGCAGAAAAATCACATGATCATCTCAATTGATGCAGAGAAGGCATTTGACAAGATTCAACATCCTTTCCTGCTGAAAACACTTCAAAAGATAGGAATACAAGGGAACTTCCTTAAAATGATAGAGGGAATATATGAAAAACCCACAGCTAATATCATCCTCAATGGGGAAAAATTGAAAACTTTCCCCCTAAGATCAGGAACAAGACAAGGATGTCCACTATCACCACTATTATTCAACATTGTGTTGGAAGTTCTAGCCAGAGCAATTAGGCAAGAAAAAGAAATACAAGGCATCAAAATTGGAAAGGAAGAAGTAAAACTATCACTGTTTGCAGACGATATGTTACTATATGTAGAAAACCCAGAAAAATCCACAACAAAATTACTAGAGCTAATCAATGAGTACAGCAAAGTAGCAGGCTACAAGATCAACATTCAAAAATCTGTAGCTTTTCTATACACTAGTAATGAACAAGCTGAGGCGGAAATCAAGAAACGAATCCCATTTACAATCGCAACTAAAAGAATAAAATACCTAGGAATAAATTTAACCAAAGAGACAAAAAACCTATATAAAGAAAACTACAAAAAACTGTTAAAAGAAATCACAGAAGACCTAAATAGATGGAAGGGCATACCGTGTTCATGGATTGGAAGACTAAATATAGTTAAGATGTCAATCCTACCTAAATTGATTTACAGATTCAATGCAATACCAATCAAAATCCCAACAACTTATTTTTCAGAAATAGAAAAAACAATAAGCAAATTTATCTGGAAGGGCAGGGTGCCCCGAATTGCTAAAAACATCTTGAGGAAAAAAAACGAAGCTGGAGGTCTCGCGCTGCCTGACTTTAAGGCATATTATGAAGCCACAGTGGTCAAAACAGCATGGTATTGGCATAAAGATAGATATATCAACCAATGGAATCGAATAGAGTGCTCAGATATAGACCCTCTCATCTATGGACATTTGATCTTTGATAAGGCAGTCAAGCCAACTCACCTGGGACAGAACAGTCTCTTCAATAAATGGTTCCTAGAGAACTGGATATCCATATGCAAAAGAATGAAAGAAGACCCATCTCTCACACCCTATACAAAAGTTAACTCAAAATGGATCAAAGATCTAAACATTAGGTCTAAGACCATAAAACAGTTAGAGGAAAATGTTGGGAGATATCTTATGGATCTTACAACTGGAGGTGGTTTTATGGACCTTAAACCTAAAGCAAGAACACTGAAGAAGGAAATAAATAAATGGGAGCTCCTCAAAATTAAACACTTTTGTGCATCAAAGAACTTCATCAAGAAAGTAGAAAGACAGCCTACACAATGGGAGATAATATTTGGAAACGACATATCAGATAAAGGTCTAGTATCCAGAATTTATAAAGAGATTGTTCAACTCAACAACAAAAAGACAACCAATCCAATTACAAAATGGGAAAAAGACTTAAACAGACACCTACCAGAAGAAGAAATACGGATGGCCAAGAGGCACATGAAGAGATGCTCAATGTCCCTGGCCATTAGAGAAATGCAAATCAAAACCACAATGAGATATCATCTCACACCCACCAGAATGGCCATTATCAACAAAACAGAAAATGACAAGTGCTGGAGAGGATGCGGAGAAAGAGGCACACTTATCCACTGTTGGTGGGAATGTCAAAGGGTGCAACCACTGTGGAAGGCAGTTTGGCGGTTCCTCAAAAAGCTGAATATAGAATTGCCATACGACCCAGCAATACCATTGCTAGGTATCTACTCAAAGGACTTAAGGGCAAAGACACAAACGGACATTTGCACACCAATGTTTATAGCAGCATTATTTACAATTGCAAAGAGATGGAAACAGCCAAAATCCCCATCAACAGAAGAGTGGCTAAACAAACTGTGGTATATACATACGATGGAATATTATGCAGCTTTAAGACAAGATAAACTTATGAACCATGTAATAACATGGATGGACCTAGAGAATATTATGCTGAGTGAATCCAGCCAAAAACTAAAGGACAAATACTGTATGGTCCCACTGATGTGAACGGACATTCGAGAATAAACTTGAAATATGTCATTGGTAACATATGACATATGGGTAAGACAATGGGTAATTGAAGTTGAAGGGATACAGACTGTGCAACAGGACTAGATACAAAAACTCAAAAATGGACAGCACAATAATACCTAATTGTAAAGTAATCATGTTAAAATACTGAATGAAGCTGCATCTGAGCTATAGGGTTTTTTTTGTTTTTGTTTGCTTGTTGGTTTGTTTGTTGTTGTTGTTTTTTACTATTATTACTACTTTTATTTCTTTTCTTTATATTAACATTTTATATCTTTTTCTGTTATGTTGCTAGTTCCTCTAAACCGATGCAAATGTACTAAGAAACAATGATCATGCATCTATGTGATGATGTTAAGAATTACTGAGTGCATATGTAGAATGGTATGATTTCTAAATGTTGTGTTAATTTCTTTCTTTTTTTTTTCTTTCCGTTAATAAAAAAATAAAAAATAAAAAAATAAAAAAAAAAATAAAAAAATAAAAAAAAATAGTAAAATGGCTCAACATAACACCAGGCTCTTTCCCAAAAGAGAGCATTCTGTTGTAACCTAGGAATAGCTGGACTATGGGAATTACTTGTGTCCATGGTCTATAAAACCCTCCACAGGTGAAGAAAAAAAAGGGGAAAAAACTTCTTTTCAATTTAAAAGGCACAAAGTGAAAGACATCACACACAAATATACTCTTTTATTTTAGAAATGCACAAAACAATTCAAATCTTACATTTAAAAATAAAGCAGGCACTGGTAAGGAATTGTTACCAGTTCTACATGGGAATTGTTCTACATGGGATGGAACACAGAGTTAACACAGGACTAAGCGGCAGAGATCCGTACGATGAGCTACTCATGTAAATAGCTTTATGATCATATTAGTAATTATAATAGCTTTGTTTATGATCATACAATTTAATTTTGTATATTATTTAGGATTTACAATGCTTTGGAAAGCCTATCTAAAAATCCTCTTGAAAATAATTTTAAGATACCATAAGCTTAAATACAATTAAACATTTGTTACTCATGTAAACAATCACACTGATGTGTGGCTAAAGAATGATCTTCACTTTCTGTCCCCTGATTATTCAGAATAAGAATTTATTTTTAATTTTTAAAAATAGTAAAGTCTCTATTTTCTGAAAAAAAAATATTCCCACTATGGGAATAAGAATAACATCTCATACCCACTATGGGTATAAGATTAACATTTTTCTTAAATACCTTCTTCGCTTTTTTTTAAAAATTATGTTTCTCCCAGTAACAACGTTTTTAGTCTTGATTCATGCACAAGCAACAAACACAAATAGCTGTTTTAGGGTTTCAGGAGGAATAAATTCACATGTGGATACAGTAGATATCCAGGATGATCAATAGCTGTCCTGGAAAAACGACACAGTCAATGTTTGTCATGGTATATGCTAGGTCTAGTAAGACATCCAGAATGTAGGAAAATGATTCTAGAATGTTTGAAATTCTACCTGAAAGCTTTCATGGGTTCCATATTACCCTTATACATCTTGTTTCTTCCTTTTTTCTATTTATCTCATAAACATTGATAGAAAGAATTTCCAAACTACTGTATAGTGGAATGGAACAGAAAAAAATTGAATGAGAAGGAGTGAGATGAGTATAATGGAGGATGATCAGGCAAAGTCACTTAAAAACAGCATTCTTGATATGCAGTGGATGATTTATAAACACCATTCAGTGGTTGAACAGGTACCTTCCATGGCCAATAGACCAGGCAAGTGGTTGGTCAAGATTGTTTTAAATCCATAGCTCTAATATCCAATATTCTTCTTTTGAGAAGCACAAATCCAGAGTGGAACAATGACTTGCAACATGAGAAGAGGTGCAGCCAGCCTGGTCTGTTCTTTGCAAAATTTTCCGCCCCTTTTCAGCCAATGATTTTTAGCAGTCCTTGATCATCATTGTTCTAGATCCATTATTTCATTAGAGGTTGCAAAATCTGCCCAAGATTTTAACTTCTAGACTTAATTTTACTATGCAATTCTGTAAGATAATTTCTGCCATTTTTTTTAATGTTCATATGAAATAAAACACAACGCTGTTTTACTTATTACATACAAATAAGTCTCTACTGAAAAGATTTTGCTACTGTTATTCAGAAAAT
The DNA here is from genome assembly GCF_023851605.1 of Tamandua tetradactyla. Lineage (NCBI taxonomy): Eukaryota > Metazoa > Chordata > Mammalia > Pilosa > Myrmecophagidae > Tamandua > Tamandua tetradactyla. The sequence goes on along the minus strand of NC_135329.1, from coordinate 129,061,343 downwards.
ATTTACATATCTGTATTTTGTACTTCTTAAGTATCAGTTCTTGTATCATGGTGGATAATCTTACTTAATTTTCTCTGTGACACAAGTAGACCCATTACTGAGAACATCACTAAAGCTGAGGGTAGATTACCCTTAAATTGACTCAGATTGGCCCTGAAGCAGAGAGTACACATCATAGGATCTTAAAATTGACTGTTATTTGTTCTTTTCCAGTTAAAAAAAAAAGGCTAGAAGAAATAAATACAAACCTACATCCTGCAGACATTCCTCCTTGGGTTATAAACAGTCCATTAATGCAAACCAAATGTTATATCTGAAGTCTCTGATAGTGGCTGAAATGTGTAATTGTTTAATATAAGATTTTTAGCTGTGAAAATCTATAGCCTACAGGTTTTCTTTTTGTCTTCAGTTTTACAGTGTTTTTTTTTTTTAACCCCTCCAGTGATTGTAAGTAACACAACAGTAGAGTAGAAAAATCTATGCAAAAAACAGATTAGATTGATTTGTTATTAAATACACTGAGAAGCCTCAGGGAAGATAGCTATAATAACAATTCAGACTACAAAGTCTGACAAACTTGTCATTTTGGTCCCCCTAGCCCCGCTTCTTGGCAGACATGCCATGTTCATTTTCACTGCAAACAGATTAACTGCTAAAAATGCACTAATGGGTGGCCCTCACTTTTAGGTGGATAATCTCAATTTCAATTTCCTTTTACATATATCTTGGCTTACAAATGTACAGGGAAGTAGTTCTCTTATGGGTTAATGTAAAGTTTCATCATTCATATGACTCTTTACTCTTTGTGTCCTTAAACTGCCAAATGATAATGAGAATGTAAATTTAACACCTACCTTCCTTAATTTTATCATGCAGATTAAAGTGATTAGATGAAGGGAAGGTAAACTTTTTGCCCTAAAATAAACTGCAGAAGGAGCATTAGTAGAAAGAAGTTTTTCAAGGCTATTTTCTAGAACTTCTGAATTAATATCTACATGGCTTCTTAAAACATCTCTGTGTTCAACCAGGAAGAAAAATAGTATCCATACCAGTTTCTGTCAAGAAGAGAGACAAAATAGTGGCAAAGAAGTTGGGGCTGAGGGACAGGAGTTTCACAATTGTCTTTGCATAGAGAGCAGGGTTATTACTTAAGACTCCGTGCCTTTTTGGGGTGGTAGTAGGGCAAAGCAGAAGTAAGTGGGGTGCTTAAGTCTTCCCAAACCACTTCTTGGCAACCCAGGAGAAATACAAGAGAATAACACCATCTTTAGGGATAAATGCCATCTATGGATAAGATATTAAATTCAGATGTACAATAATAATCCAAACCAAACCAAAACACATCACCACCATCAATAACAAAAACGAAACCCTCTTGAACAGCAAGAAGGTAATGGGCATAAAACATTTATGAATACAGTGTCTTACATGATAGGTGCTTAATAGCTATTGTTTCTTTCCCTCCCATATACTTATAAAGATGTGTTTTCACCTAAGGATATAAGAATCAAAGACACCAAGATAAGGCTTCCTGGGATAGAGCCAAGACAAACAATGAAATCTGATGAAAACAGCACTTTTCATAAATCTGAAAATACTAAAATATAGGCAAATATTTGATGTTGTTACTAAGGCGCTTTGATAGCTGGTTAGTTATTTACAATAGCCTCTCCTGCTAGACTGGAAATTTCCAGACTTTCGAATTTTTAATCTCTGGAAAAAAGCAAAGGTATCCACATTTAGAGTGAATTTGGGGAAAACATGATAAACAGTTGCAGAAAGAAATAAATGAATTGTCACAAAACCATATGTGGAAATAGGACAAGAAAGTAACGTTAGTATTTTGTCTGGGCTTTCACCTTCCCTAAGTTGCAAATTTGGAAAATTTAGAATCTATTATATATTGTATATAGAAGGTTGTTTCTTCTACCTACTTGTCATAATACTAAAAGATCTATAATCTTAAAAGAAATTAATATGGTATTCTTTGTGCTATAATGTACTTTATTTAAATAAATTTTAGCTTAAAAAATAACTGACAGAACCAAAAAGAATAAGCCAATCTACTCATAAGCACAGATGAGGAAACTCAAATGGGCCATAAACATTTGAAAAACATACTCAGCTCCACTAGTGATCAGAAAAATGCAAAATAATATGAGATAATGTTAGATCGACAAAAATTAAAAAGGCTGCCCATTGTAAATGTTGCTAAGAAAATAACTTGGAACTTTTTTACATACTGCTTGAGAGGGTACAATTGGTAAGTTAACTTCAGAAAGCAATTCAGCAAGACCTAGAAAGATTGAAAATAGGGTATTTATTATGACCCAAATATTCCACTTCTAATGAAATATTAGAATTCATTATTTCAATTAATTCACTGATCATTAATTCAATATTTTCAATATTCAAAAATTCCAGAATCTTGCAAATTCACATCAAGTGATGCGTTCAAGAAGGTCACTGTTGCATTCCTTACAACAGTAAAAAGTTATCATGTAACAATATAATGGCAAATTTAGGAAATAAACAAGATCTACATAGATCAACGCAGATACATCTCAGATACTAAGTAGTAAAAACAAGATGCAGATTCACACAGATTTTATTATTAATGGATGTTAAAAAAGAATTGGCCACAGATTACTCTGTGTATGATATAAAAGTACACAGTGAATTGGAAGATTACCCACTAGTGGTTAGCTACAGGGAAGGGTGAATGGGACAAAAGAGACTTCTTTCATAAGAAGAAAAACAAATATGAATTGTTAAACATTTTCAATTTTGGGTGGTGAGAATGTCAATTTTTGTTAGATTATTTACTGTATATCTTAGTATTTTGATGTTTCTCGAAATAAAGATTAAAAATACAAATAAAGTACAAATTTGCTAGTAGCAATAAAATACAGAATTTATGAGAACAACCATCTTCTGGATGGAAAGGGACTGAAATAAAGGCTCAAGTCATTCATTTCAGATGGGTTCACCTGGAAGCAGCTCCCTACTGTCTGATTTCTACTAATTATTGCAAGTGTAGCCCAGTCATCTCTCAGTACAGGGTAGGGTATGTTAAAAGGCAAAGACTCCTTGGGTTCAAACCCCAGCTCTGCCACTTATTTGTTGTATAGACAAGCTGCTTAATCTCCCTGTGTGCCAGTTACCTCATCTGCAAAATGGGGAATGATGAGTATACCTACTTAATGTCTGTGAGAATTAAATGAGTTATTATAAATATTACACTCAAGATCATGTCTAGCTCATAGTAAGTAATTGCATCAATCCTCCAGCCATTAAATGATCACATACTGAGAGTTCACCATGTGCAAGCTATTCCAGGGACTGTGGGAACACAATGATGATGAGGAAAAGAGTTGAGAGAGGCACATGTATCATGGAAATTAAGTTGGAAAGTGAAAGGGCCATAAGAACTCAAGATATAGCATTAGGGGAATTGAGGAAAAAGCAGAATCTTGTGCTGACATAAGTCAGTGAAATCAAGGAAACGTACAGCCATATCCATATCTACAGTATACAGCATAACAGAAGTACTGTTGATCTCTATTTGCTCCATAAAATAACAGAATATTATATGTTAACAAAATGTGAATAATTTTGAATTCTGGGTGGTTCTTGCAATTTTTAAATACTATTGTCTTTATTTCTTAATATTTAACATCTTTTTCAAAATAAACAAGATTAAAAAGTATAAACAAATCCCAAAATGAAAGTAATAATAAATTATAGGATTTAAAAGCACTATTGCTTTATGATATGATAAAAGTAACTACCAATTCCTATAAGACAGTAGATCATCTTGAAATATCTATATGGCCTAGATGAATTACTTTATAATTTATCAATATATACGCATGGTTAAAATAAAACAAATGACTAACAGTGGATGCTAGTAGCATAATTCTTAAGTATTGACTCGATAATTCATCATTGTTACATATTTTAAGAATAGTAATTACAGAATGTGAACTATGAAAAATTACAGAAAATGAAATAATGTTATTTTAATTAAAATGGCTCTTTAAAAGATAATTAAATAATGGCACAGTACATATATTTTAGATGCATGGGCCTCTGAATTTTAAATAGTATTTTCCCTTCATTAATTAGGAAAATTAATACAGCTGGGCTGCCTCCATATTTAACTTTTAATAGTCTTATTAAAGATGCAATTATTTAAAGGAAAAGAGTTTACCTTTCCTTCAGATTAAACAGTCTTAATCTGTAACTTTAATGGTAACTACAAACTTGGTTTTTTTTTAGTGGCTCTTCCGAATTCCAGATCATTTAACATTTTAAAATGCTCAGTTTAAGAGAGATGTAATTTATTTTAGAATATTTACTTGCTATGAATTAAAACATTTTATTGTATAATGTTCTAGGTTCATAAAAGATTCCATTATTTATGGAAACTATTTGACTTAAAATCCAAATTCTACACAGTCACACTCTTAGTTTAAAATAGATTAGCTTAATGGAATACTGGTTGAATGATCTTGGGTTCACATGCCTTACAGAAGATTTAGTTATACAAGTTTAAATCAGGTGGGAGGAGATAGTAGCCATTTGGATTTGTATTTCCCAGATGAAACTGGCTTGTGTCTGAAATTATTTGTGACTGGAATGGCAATAAGTAGTAGCAATTAAAAATGGCAATAAGAAATAGTTCTTTTGGAAAAAATGTGGCTGTAAATTGTTCCAAATAAATAACTTCCTTGGAGCTGCAAGTCAGCCACAGGCTACTTTTCTATCTTTTAAATGCGAGACACTACTGTATTTACTAGAGGAGCTGCATCATAAAAATTCAGCACATCACTAGATTTGCTTATAAGAGCATCCATTTAATAAAGATTCATTGCCAAGATCCTAAAAAGGGTCTCTTATTAATTACAGTCTAATATTAACTATTTATTCTTATTCTCCATTTTGTCTAATATGAAATGAAGTCAGAGAACTTATATTTGTTTGACCAGAGAAAGCCACTTGTGACCAAATATAACACTAAGAAAGGAAATTGATGAACTATACATATTCTGGGATGAACGCTACAAGATTTTCAAACAGCTTTACCTACTATGCACTTAAAAATAACTGTAAAATGCTAGAAACAAAAAGACAAATATTATCACGCCTCATCCACATGGATTAACTATAATACACAAACTCAGAATTAAAGTAAAGAGCATGGGTTATCAGGTTGGGGACTACTGCAAAGGGTCCTAGATTGTAAGCTCTTACAGCAGTCACATATATTTAGGAGTTGTAATGGCATTTTTAAATTCTGAGATATGGAGCTATTTATATATAACCTGGTCATTTCCTGAAACTTCGAGTATTTATGTGACACCTGAAACCCAGAGTTAGAGCACTGAAGCTATGAAAGTCAGAATTAGTCCATTTAGCAACTGTTACAAAAGCCAAAAAAGTGATCAGACTTTGTTTAGAGATATGAATGAAACTGATGTGGATAGGACTAAGGTAAATCAGAACACTGGGTAAAGGATGATATGGCCCATATTTTCAAACTTCAACCTCCATGCAAGGTCAAAGGCGGAGAGGTTTCTGTGGTACAAAATTTATATTTTTGGTAGCACATTATCTAATTTAACTTGTATGATCAGTTTCCTTGAACACCAAAATTACACAGAACCTTGAATAAGGCATGAGATCTTGTTGGTTTGTGCACGTTAACGTGGTGCCCTGATATATATCAGAGTAATTTTGGCAGAGAGTAAAAAAATACTTGGAAAGTACCCTTAGGGGACTGGGGAGAAAGGAGGAATATTTCAACTTCCCCATCTGGGTAATTCCTGATATTCTTGCAAGCAGTGGGGACAATTCAATAGGCTGAGCCCTTGATCTTGGGGCACGCCCTTGTGAAATTTATTCCTGCAAAGGAGAGGCTCAGCCTACTGATAATTATGCCTAAGAGACACCCCCCAGAGAGCCTCTTTTGTTGCTCATATGCGGCCTTTCTAAGTCAAGTTGGCAGGTGAACTCACTGCCTTCCCCCCTCTGTGGGACATGACTCTCAGGGGTGTAAACCTCCCTGGAAACAAGGGACCTGACTCCCAGGGATGAATCATGACCCAGAATCATTGAAATAAGAAAACCTTCTTGACCAAAGTGGGAAAGAGAGAAATGAGACAAAATAAAGTTAATCTTACACATTATATAGATATCCCTTTTTAGCTTATGGTGCATTGGAATGGCTAGAAGGAAGTAATCAAAACTGCTGAGCTGTGTTTCAGTAGCCTTAATTCTTGAAGAAGACTGTATAACTATATGGCTTTTATACTGTTACTATATGATTGTGAAAACCTTGTGTCTGATGCTCCTTTTATCCAGGTTATGGACAGATGAGTAAAAGAAAAAAAGATAAAAATAAATAAATGAATAAATACGAGGAGATAAAGGATAAAAATTGGGTAGATTGAAATATTGTGAGTCAATGAGAGGGAGGGGGAAGAGGTATGGTATGTATGAGTTCTTTTTTTTTTCTCTTTTTTGGGAATGATGCAAATGTTCTAAAAAATGATCACGGTGAAGAATACACAACTGTGTGTTGATACTGTGGGCCACTGATTGTATAATATGGTTGGACTGTATGTGTATGGATATTTCTTAATAAAAATATTGTTAAAAAAGTAACTCTGGTTTTGGCTGGTTAGTGAGCTGAAGGTCAAAGGAGTAGAACTTTATCAAGCATCTTCTTGAAGTGGTATATTAAGTAAGTAATAAAGCGTCAAGGCTCAAACATTCAATCTTTTAAAATACACTTCAGTTTTTAAGGATGTGTCATTTGAGGAAGTTTATTTCACAATGACTAAAAAATTTTACTTGAGAGAAAGATTTGAACCATGAAAAAGCCTTTTCTCCTACTGTCAGCCCTAAAACACTTTTAGAATTTTTAAAAGTATCAATGAAAGCCTGATGGGCACCAGCAGATGACCCTATAAAATGTAGGAAAAAATATCTGAATAGCAGTAGACAATCAAATTTTTTTCATTAAAAAATACTGCAGTTATTTTAGTGCTGATAAGAAGATTATGTGTCAAGATTGTATGACCTGTTTTGAAACTATAAGAATTCTATTTTGGCAGGGCTTTAAACCAATTTGAAAGGTTCAAAAATTTCAGGGAGAGTGTAAAGTTATTTCATTTTGATACAGCCACCCATTTTTCCCCTCAGGCAGTTGATGTGGACAGGATTTCCTCAGGGTCTCGCACAGCTTTCTAATATTGGCAGTGTGAAGGGAATGGTTGCTTCTAAGGGGGATAGTCAAATTTTAAAACAATGCGCAAAAACTCAGAATGAAAATTTAAAACTCTGTTTTGTTCCAAAAATTGACACTAATGTTTTCTACAATTTTTGAAACGTCTACTTTTAAATAGCTTTTTGACTTCAGTATATTGCATATAATAAAAATTTAATGTTTCATCTTAATGAGTAAACACATTATGATTTGCAAAATAAAATGTCTAGAACAAATTTATATTCCCTAAAGAAATATTTTGACTTTCACTTTCTGCAATTTATCTATAAGTAACGGAGAAACAAAAAATAGATCCTTGAGATGAATTCCTGGTAAGATTCCAAGCCTGCTATGAACACAGGAATAATTTTGAAATTTTGCTTTATAAAATTACAGTTTCTTGAGCTTTAAGATCGTATTTTCATGCACTGAATATTCAATTCTAATTACATTTTATTTTCCTTCCATTGGCTCTTTACGCAGAACCATTGGTGTCATTTCTCTGCTTGTATGAACTGTAAACATGGGCCACAAACAAAGACTGAACTTGCCTTGCAGTATTTCCCCTGGCCATGTCTCCCACCTAGAAGAGTGCAGCTTGACATGTGAACAAAGGTTGCAGTGGTCTCTAATAGCTGCTGAAATTAAGATCCTTAGGCTGCGGGCCCAGTCCCAAGCTATGTGCACCCTTGGGAATTCCTCAGGTAGGTGGGAACCATTAAAAGCCTTGTAAGGTAGTTCTGGCATGATCAAAGTAGAAATTTAGGAACAAGATAAAATAATGTCAAAGGGAATTACCTCAAACGCCAATTAAAAAAAAAAGATTTGAAGGGATGAGCTATAGCAAACTTTCAATAGTAGTTGCTTCTTTCTTGGGGGTGATGGAAATATGATATGTACTATATCTTGATTGTGGTGGTATACACAAATATATGCCCAAAACTGTCAAACTCATAAACTGTGCATTAAAAGTTCAGTTCTACGTACAATGAAAGGGTGAATTTTACTGTTATAAATTATACTCCAACAAATCTGACCTAAAGATAAAGTGGTTATTGCTGAATAGTAGAATTATGGCTTTTATACTTTCTTTAGTTTTACAAATTGTACAAAATGAGCATTATTTAACTCTACAGTCAGTAAGAAAACAGTAAAAGTATTGCCTTGGCCACTCCTGCTCCATGCCTTTGGGAGCACAGGTAGGGTTGTGAGGAGTTGAGCAGAGCCTCAGCTATGCCCCTCATCACTGGCTGTTCCATTACTATTACCCCATCCAGTGAAATCTGAACTTGACCAATTTGAGAACTATAACCTATTAATGATATTACAAATCCTATTTTCAGCAAAAAGCAAAAGTTATTGCTTAGCCCATGGGAGACATGAGGTTTAAAGAGTATACTTCCCTCTGAGACTCCTGTGCTTTGAGATTCTCCCGAGATGATGTGTGCATACCCCCCCTGAAGGTCAATGCTATGGCTAAGATGAGTACACCATGCACCTACACGGTGATCTGCAACACAGGACAGCTCACTCACCTCTTGGCAGGGAAGGGAACTCAAACTCATTGACACCCAGGACTCTAAAAGGCTCTGCAGGCAGTAATAGTCATGGCAGGCTGCCTGTTCAGCGGACCTGCAATTGATCCACTCATCTACACATACTAAGTATAATCCTTGAGTCAAGGAGGCATGTCAGAATTGGCTCCCTGGTGAATTACTTTTAGCTAAGATGCTATCCTTATCAATATACACAGGGGCAAAATAAAAGAAAGAGCCCTGGTACAATGGCCTTTTAATGGGAATTCACAGGGAAACCACTCAAGTCTCAGCCCCAGAAACGGTGGATACTCCTAAGCAACTCAGCTTTTTTTACTCTCTGGATCCAGTAATTCTTTAGCCTTTCTCTCCATGGCATGGCTACTGAGAACCTGAGTGGCTTCCTACTTTTAGCAAATGCATAGAATGTCACAATAAATGTCTGGTGTACTACAGTAATCTTGGCGCCATCTGACTTTTCTAAACTTCATCTTCCCTTTGTGCTAATTTCCTCACTCAGTTTTTGGTTTTTATATTTTGAATGGTGCTTTAAATACTTTTGGAACAAGACAAAACTAAATACATAGATAATTACAGTTTACTTAGGACAAATGCAGTAAGGTTGTTAATTCCTCTACTAACTGATCCCAGAACCCGTCTTCAATGAGGGGAAATATTAAATACACAGATAGATATTAAATACATTGATAATTACAGTGTACTTAGAACAAAGGCAGTGTATTAGTTAGGGTTCTCTAGAGAAACAGAATCAACAGGGAACACTTGCAAATATAAAATTTATGAAAGTGTCTCACGTGACCGTAGGAACGCAGAGTCCAAAATCCACAGGGCAGGCTCCGAAGCCGATGACTCCAATGGATGGCCTGGATGAACTCCACAGGAGAGGCTCACCAGCCAAAGCAGGAATGCAACCTGTCTCCTCTGAGTCCTCCTTAAAAGGCTTCCCATGATTGAATTTAGCATCACTAATTGCAGAAGACACTCCCCTTTGGCTGATTACAAATGGAATCAGCTGTGGATGTAGCTGACGTGATCATGACCTAATCCTATGAAATGTCCTCATTGCAACAGACAGGCCAGCGCTTGCCCAATCAGATGAACAGGTACCACAACTTGGCCAAGTTGACACCTGTCCCTAACCATGACAGTCCACCCCTTGTCAACTTGGCACATATATCACCTTAGACCATACTTAATTTCCAAATGAAAACAAGCACACATTTTTTCTTTTACCTGACAATACTCAACTGTCCTGCATATAACTGGAAACACATTAAATCTCTCCAGAATAGTGTGCAAATCCTTGGGCAACATTCATTCTTAAACTTGATATCTTACAACTTAAATAGTATAACACAAACAAAACAGCATTACAGTCCTCGTTTCTGTAACTGATCACGTGGTCGAAGTTCATATTTATCACTACCTTCTTCCACTACCCATTCCATGTTCCCTTTCCCCTCAGCAAGCACTTCAGCTGGCCGTGGTTCTTTGCCTGGTGGGGTGACCCAAACCTTCATTCCTGAAGTCTCAGAGCCATTAGTGGTCCTGCCTGGATTGTGTTGTTGCAGTTTTCCATTGATTTTAATCACAGGGCATGGTAGTACTAATAGACGCCCCAGGGGATCTCCTATATTCCAAGAAAACTCTTCTTTACCTCCATTATGTAGTTGCAGTCCTACTTCCTTCTGATAGTCAGGATCAATTACCCCAGACAATAATGTAATCCCCTTCTTGGTGTGTTGATCCAGAGGCATAAGTAGCCCAAAGTGGCCAGGTGGCAATCTTAACTTCCAGTTCAGTGGTATCACTGTTGTTTCTCCTGGAGAAAGCACACCCCGTTTTGGAACTAAAACCTGTAGACCAGCAGAACTCAGGGTAGCAGGGACAGGAAGCAAAAATTTTCCCAGTGGATCACTAGGAGTAATAGTGAGTGGTACCACACCCATTTCCACCCCTTGGTTCCTGGACCCATGGATCCTGGCTATGGGAGAAACAGCACCATACAGTGGATGCTGATTCAGAGCATACACAGCTTCCTGGAGAACATTACCCCAGCCTTTCAAGTTTTTGCCACCTAGTTGGCACCGTAATTGAGTTTTCAAAAGGCCATTCCACCGTTCTATCAATCCAGCAGCTTCTGGATGATGGGGAACATGGTAAGACCAGAGAATTCCATGAGCATGTGCCCATTCCCGCACTTCATTTGCTGTGAAGTGTGTTCCTTGATCCGAAACAATGCTATGTGGAATACCATGACGATGGATAAGGCAATCTGTAAGCCCATGGATAGTAGTTTTGGCAGAAGCATTGCGTGCAGGGAAAGCAAACCCATATCCAGAGTATGTGTCTATTCCAGTTAGAACAAATCGCTGCCCCTTCCATGAAGGGAGTGGTCCAATGTAATCAACCTGCCACCATGTAGCTGGCTGGTCACCTCGGGGAATGGTGCCATATCGGGGGCTGAGTGTGGGTCTCTGCTGCTGGCAGATTGGGCACTCAGCAGTGGCTGTAGCCAGGTCAGCCTTGGTGAGTGGAACTCCATGTTGCTGAGCCCATGCATAACCTCCATCCCTACCACCATGACCACTTTGTTCATGAGCCCATTGGGCAATAACAGGAGTTGCTGGGGAAAGAGGCTGACTGGTATCCATAGAACGGGTCATCTTATCCACTTGATTATTAAAATCTTCCTCTGCTGAAGTCACCCTTTGGTGTGCATTCACATGGGACACAAATATCTTCATGTTTTTAGTCCACTCAGAAAGGTCTATCCACATACTTCTTCCCCAGACCTCTTTGTCACCAATTTTCCAATTATGGTCTTTCCAAGTCCCTGACCATCCAGCCAAACCATTAGCAACAGCCCATGAGTCAGTATACAAACGCACCTCTGGCCAGTTTTCCTTCCAAGCAAAATGAACAACCAGATGCACTGCTCGAAGTTCTGCCCACTGGGAGGATTTCCCCTCACCACTGTCCTTCAAGGACACCCCAGAAAGGGGTTGTAATGCTGCAGCTGTCCACTTTCGGGTGGTACCTGAATATCGTGCTGAACCATCTGTAAACCAGGCCTGAGTTTTCTCTTCCTCAGTCAATTCACTGTAAGGAACACCCCAAGAGGCCATAGCTCTGGTCTGGGAAAGAGAAGGTAATGTGGCAGCAGGAGTGGAAACCATGGGCATTTGGGCCACTTCTTCATGTAACTTACTTGTGCCTTCAGGACCTGCTCTGGCTCTATCTCGTATATACCATTTCCACTTTACAATAGAGTGCTGCTGTGCACGCCCAACTTTATGGCTTGGTGGATCAGACAACACCCAACTCATGATAGGCAACTCAGGTCTCATGGTAACTTGGTGGCCCATGGTTAAGCGTTCAGTCTCTACTAAGGCCCAGTAGCAGGCCAAAAGCTGTTTCTCAAAAGGAGAGTAGTTATCTGCAGCAGATGGTAAGGCTTTGCTCCAAAATCCTAAGGGTCTGCATTGTGATTCTCCTACAGGGGCCTGCCAAAGGCTCCAGACAGCATCTCTATTTGCCACTGACACTTCCAGCACCATTGGATCTGCTGGATCATATGGCCCAAGTGGCAGAGCAGCTTGCCCAGCAGCCTGGACCTGTCGCAGAGCCTCCTCTTGTTCAGGTCCCCACTCAAAATTAGCAGCTTTTCTGGTCACTCGATAAATGGGCCGTAGTAGCACACCCAAATGAGGAATATGTTGTCGCCAAAATCCAAAAAGACCAACTAGGCGTTGTGCCTCTTTTTTGGTTGTGGGAGGGGCCAGATGCAGCAATTTATCCTTCACCTTAGAAGGGATATCTCACATGCCCCACACCACTGGACACCTAGAAATTTTACTGAGGTGGAAGGCCCTGTATTTTTGTTGGATTTATCTCCCATCCTCTGACACACAAATGCCTTACCAGTAAATCTAGAGTAGTTGCTACTTCTTGCTCACTAGGTCCAATCAACATGATATCATCAATATAATGGACCAGTGTGATGTCTTGTGGGAGGCAGAAACGATCAAGGTCTCTGCGAACAAGATTATGACATAGGGCTGGAGAGTTGATATACCCCTGAGGTAGGACAGTGAAAGTATATTGCTGACCTTGCCAGCTGAAAGCAAACTGTTTCTGGTGGTCCTTACTAATAGCTATTGAGAAAAAAGCATTTGCCAGATCAATAGCTGCATACCAGGTACCAGGGGATGTATTGATTTGCTCAAGCAATGATACTACATCTGGAACAGCAGCTGCAATTGGAGTTACCACCTGGTTGAGTTTACGATAATCCACTGTCATTCTCCAAGACCCATCTGTTTTCTGCACAGGCCAAATAGGAGAGTTGAACGGGGATGTGGTGGGAATCACCACCCCTGCATCTTTCAAGTCCTTAAGAGTGGCAGTAATCTCTGCAATCCCTCCAGGAATACGGTATTGCTTTTGATTTACTATTTTGCTTGGTAGGGGCAGTTCTAGTGGCTTCCACTTGGCCTTTCCCACCATAATAGCCCTCACTACATGAGTTAGAGAACCAACGTGGGGATTCTGCCAGTTACTCAGTATGTCTATGCCAATTATACATTCTGGAACTGGGGAAATAGCTACAGGATGGGTCCGGGGGCCCACTGGACCCACTGTGAGACGGACCTGAGCTAAAACTCCATTGATCACCTGGCCTCCATAAGCCCCCACTCTGACTGGTGGCCCAGAGTGATGTTTTGGGTCCCCTGGAATTAATGTCACTTCTGAACCAGTGTCTAATAATCCCTGAAATATCTGATCATTTCCTTTTCCCCAATGCACAGTTACCCTGGTAAAAGGCTGTCGGTCTCCTTGGGGAAGACTTAGAGGAAGATTAACAGTATAAATTTGTGGCAGTGTAACAGGTTTCTCCCCCATAGGGACCTGGCCTCCCCTTCATTCAAGGGGCTCAGGGTCTGTAAACTGTTTCAAGTCTGGAAATTGGTTAAGGGGCCGTGACTCTGTGTTTTTGTAATTCAGGTTAGACTTCTGTTCCCTTGACCTAGAACTCTTTTGTTTATACAGCTCCAACAAGAATTTAGTAGACTGCCCTTCTATTGTATTTGTAGGCACCCCATGATTTACTAGCCAATGCCACAAATCTCTGCGTGTCATATAATTTTGATGCCTCCTTTGAGTTTGTTGTCTATTATAATAGCCGCGTCTACCCTGTCTTTGGTGATTAAGTGCTGCCACCTGGCTTCTGCCAACTCAGGATCCTGTCATCCCCATTGTGTTTAAGGATTCCAGCTCAGTGACAGCAGTTCCTACAGTAATATCTGACCTACAGAGAAGTGCAACCACAGAGCTCTTGAGGGATGATGGTGCTAGTCTCACAAATTTATTTCTCACTGTTCTGGTAAAAGGTGCATCCTCTGGACATTCCTGGGGTGTAAGAGCAGGCTTTGCATGATAAATCCACTCTAACATCCCAATCTCTCTAAGCCTCTGGATCCCCTCATCTACATTATACCAGGGCAGTTCTGGCATTTCAACCTCAGGTAATGTTGGCCACCTTTTGATCCATGTTTCAACCAACCACCCAAACAAGCTGTTAACACCTTTTCTAACTGCTCTAGCTATAACATTGAATGCAGAATCTCTGCTTAGTGGGCCTATATCAATAAATTCAGCCTGATCCAGCCTTATATTCCTCCCACCATTATCCCACACTCTTAAAATCCATTGCCACACATATTCCCTTGATTTCTGTCTATATAAATTGGAAAACTCACACAGTTCTTTTGGAGTATAACGTACCTCCTCATGTGTGATACTTTGTACCTCACCTTTAGGGGCCTGTTGGGACTTTAGTCTAGTTATAGGTCTAGAAGAAATGAGGGATGGTGGGGGTGGGTCATGAAAAGAATTAGAAATATCTTCCAAGCCATTTGCTTCAGGGCTTTCATTTGCAGTTTCATCTGGTGAAACAGGATTAATAACTCTAGGGCTAATCCCTTCAGGAGGAGGTTGGGTGGCCAATTCCTCAAGGCAGGCTGGAGGTGGGGCGGCTATGTCCTCAGGGCAGACTATTACAGGGTTATCTAAAGAAGTCTCAGCATGGTCCAGCATTTCAACCTCACCCCCAACATCATTATCAATCCATATGTCACCATCCCATTTTTCAGGGTCCCACTCCTTTCCAATCAATGCCCTCACTTTAACGGCAGACACCATGCAAGACTGAGATTTCAGTTTACGTTGTAAAGTTGCTACTCTAACAATAAGATTCTGAGTCTGATTTTCAGAGATCTCAAGTCTACGGCTACAGGAAATAAAATTTTCCTTCAGGATACTCACAGAAACCACTACATCTCTCAGACGGTGCTTTAGCTTCTTGTTTCAAGCCTTAAGCCCATCCCTTTCACCCTTTAATGTAGACAGTGTATCTAACAACAACCAACCAACATCTCTATAACTCTTATTTCTACAAAACTCTGTAAAGGTGTCAAAAACATTATCCCCCAGAGTCTGGTTTCGTACAAGCGAAGCATTAGGAGAATCGAATGATGATATTTTGACTATCTCCTTTGCCAACTCAGTCCATGGATTGGGAGTGTCATTCTGATTACAGGAATCAGAGTCCTTAGTGTCTCTGAGCCCAGTCAGAGTAGAAAACCATTCATAAAAACCCATTTTTAAGATTCTGTTCCTTAAGAACCACTCCTGGTACCAAGATGTATTAGTTAGGGTTCTCTAGAGAAACAGAATCAACAGGGAACACTTGCAAATATAAAATTTATGAAAGTGTCTCACGTGACCGTAGGAACGCAGAGTCCAAAATCCACAGGGCAGGCTCCGAAGCCGATGACTCCAATGGATGGCCTGGATGAACTCCACAGGAGAGGCTCACCAGCCAAAGCAGGAATGCAACCTGTCTCCTCTGAGTCCTCCTTAAAAGGCTTCCCATGATTGGATTTAGCATCACTAATTGCAGAAGACACTCCCCTTTGGCTGATTACAAATGGAATCAGCTGTGGATGTAGCTGACGTGATCATGACCTAATCCTATGAAATGTCCTCATTGCAACAGACAGGCCAGCGCTTGCCCAATCAGATGAACAGGTACCACAACTTGGCCAAGTTGACACCTGTCCCTAACCATGACAGGCAGTAAGGTTGTAAATACTCTATTAAGTGATCCTAGAGTCCACTTTCAGAGTTTCTCATGGTGGCAGTGATTATTTTTGGTCTGATGTATCATTTTTGGATTCAGGAACCACTAATTCTTGATTAAGAGTCATTAATTATTGATATTACTAACATCATTAATGCTTTCTTACAGTAGCTAAAAGAAAGGAAAATAATCAGAAATGGGTTTTTTTACTAGGTGGTTTAGAAGACTACTATTTCCAAAGAATCGTTAAAAGAAAAGCTAAGCAATTTCATTTTAATCATTAAGATTTTGAAGTTCTAATCAAGACATACTGGAAGTAAATTGCGTTGGGTGATTGTGCAGTTCAATTCTTTGGATAATTCCAGGTAGTTTAAAAAATACAGAGGTCTAGTTTCTTTACTTGTAATATGGGAATATCTCAGGGCCAAGGTGAAAAATTAGTTTTTGGTACTACAGGTGTCAGGTACTGTATTGCTTACTTTTAGAGTCATCAATTTCAGGGGAAGAGTTCCATAGTATGTTAATATAAAATAAGAGTCATTTATCAAATAGGACCTTGTGCCTCTGCTTCTTTCTTATTCACAGAATAACGCCAATTACAACAAAAAGCAAACAAAGTAAACAAATAAAAAAAGGCTACAAATATTACTGAATAACTAAAAATGTAAATAAAAATGTCCTTTTATTTTCCTTTGAGTCATTAATGTCATCCTGGACTACAAAAAATAAGAAAATCTTACAGATCACCTTAATACACATAAGGATCCAAATCAAACAACAGGAAATTTTGCTGGCTAAACTCACTTTATATAAGAATGAGCTGAATCCAAGGAAGCTTCATGGCAGTAAGCAGCAATTCCATTTTTAATTTCCTTTGAGAAAATCAGAAATGGCTGACAGGAAGGAGGTCTGGGTCTGAGAGATAATTTCTACTTTCCTGAATCTTTAGATTCTGGTTCTGCCACTGACAGTTGGCAGGGACAAGAAGAAGCAAAAGATATCTCTCAAGAGACACAATAAAATAATTTCCTCTCTTCATTAACAAATTATTTTATAATGGGCTACTTGCCAATGTTGTAAGCCTGGTGTTCATAAAGCAGAGTAATGTAGCAAAGTTTTCTTAAGGTCCTCAAAAAACAAACAGAAAGGCTTGCAGAGGGAAGACAATGAAAAACGGTGGAGAGAAACCCAAAGACACCAAGTGGAGAACCTAATGGCAAAGCATTCTACCTTGATGAGCTCAAAACGGCCTGGATTTCATTAAGGTTCATTATTCATTCAACGAACAATAGCTGCAGGGGTTGTGGATGAGGGGTGGGCCACATCACCTTGAAGGAAAGCTCTGCAGGCACAGATGAGCTGTTATGAGACTCTCCTTGAGAAACTCGGGAGATGATGCAAGGAGTCAGCATTCCATTTGGACATCAAGGATTCATGGAAATCCAAGGTGAGATGGCAGACGGGCAATCCAAGCAGATCAATTATCATTCCAACCATAATTCACTAAATAAAGAAACCACCTAACTTATAAACCTTAAGATTCCACAACAGATTCTTCTCCTACTGCCTGGCTTCTCTTCATTATATTTTATAGATTGTGCTATAAGGTACAACTGCCACAACAACCACCACTACCAGCAACAACTTTTAATAGATTTCTTTTACAGACCTAATGAAGGTGAAGCTTTCATGACTTCAGTTCTAGGTTCTACACAATTAAATGCCAGCTTTACCTTTCCAACCTTCCAACCCACTTGAGTCCTTTCAGGATACATCTTAGACACCATTGAGCCTCTCAGTACTCTGGTACAACTGCAGTGCAGGATCATAAATCTTTTGCACATGTTTTCCTCTTCCTCTGGGCAGTGCTGCTCCCAGTTCTGTAGGACCCATTCATTCACCAAACCAACTGAACCCAAGGGATGTGCCAGGCACCATGCTAGGCACTGGGAACCAGACATGAAGAGACAAACATTACTGACAATATGAACTTTACTCAGATTTTCAACAAACCTATAGAATTAATTAATTGAACTCTATAAATAATGACATTCTAAGATTAAAAACCTTTAAATTATTTAATATTTCAAAACTTACAGAAAGTATAGGAAATAAAATAATAGCTGTGCCTATACTATCTACTCATTTAACAGATTTTAACATTTTGTTTTGTTGGCTTCAGATGGCTCTCAAAAAATGTTACATATTCAGTCAAAACTTAATTACTGGTATCTTTGTCTTCCCTTTTTCCCTAGAAGTACCACTATCTTAAAATGTGCACTACCTAACTAAAAAACATAAAACATTGTTTAAATATCATATAGCATTGTTACACGTTTTAAAAAATGTTCATAATGATATCTTCCTCTATCTATTCATTGCAACTTGTGGTTTTCCCTCAACAGTCTATTTTGGAAATGTGCCCTTCCAAGTTGATCACATAGATCTAGTTATTTCATTTTAACTTCTCTTGAGTTTACTTATTCATAGTTTATTTTCCTTTTTCATCTGGTGGATAATTATGTTCTTCCTAAATTTTTACTTTTGCAAATAATGCTTTGTACCTGTCTCCCTGTGATACCTGCTGTCAGATCTTCTGATGATATCAAGTTCCAGGAATTTAAAATCCTACCCTTTTGCCTGCTGATTCTCTCATTATAGAATTTTTTGACTTGTATTTTGAAATATCTGACTGTGAGTTCTGCTTTAGTGGTGTTAGCATTGCATTTGGGGATTCCTGAACAAGGTGGATAGTTAATATTTGAACTCCAAACCCACACCTGGTGCAAGCTTGGGGTTTATCAAGTATATAGCCCTTTGAGGTTGATGGCTTAATACAGCGTTGGGTATGTTCAAGGCTTCATTCTTTAGTCCCTGTATGAATGGTAAACTCAAGACCCTGGTGCTTATTTTGGGGTTGACAACTGTTCCCAGGTTCCTTGCAGAGGCAGCTCAAATGCTTTCGGCTCTGGCTTTCAATTTCATCTCTATTTCTAGTATCTGGAGACTTTCCTTTCTGTTTTGCCACTTCCTGAAGATACTGACTTTAATTATTGTTATTGTTGCAGCTGTATTTCCTTCAAGTATTTCTGGTAGTTTTAACAATAGAATCTCTAGCTTAACTTACTTAGCTACACCGCCAGAATAAGAAGTACTAACTGAATTGCTTAAGTGTTGAACTGATTTTTCTATTAGCACAAAATTATATTTTTCTTTATACTTTTTAGAAGTATACAATACCATACTATTGAGTTTGTGAATTTCTCTTTTTGGTGTTAAAGATAAAGATATTTTTGTTTTGACCATTTTTAACTTCCTTATTAGATTACTTCATTGAATGTTGCCAAACCACTGTTAGAAAGCTCTAATTTATTATTTACTTCCTGATTTTAATTTCTCTTCTATTAAAAACTGTTGGATATTTTAAAATGTATTTAAATATATTTCTATTTATATTTTAAAAGTTTTAATGATCTTATTTGTATGCTTCATGCTTTACTAAACACACCAAGATGCATAACTGTCAAAAGATTCATGTGAATACAATTGATCAACCTAAGAGATTTAAAAATCTGTAGCAACAATCAGCTAGAAATGATAAACTACAGATAGGAGTCTATTCACTAAAAGGATTTAGAATTTATAAGTAACAGAAGATACTGTGAAGTTGAGCAATTATGAGGCTAGAAAGGACTTAGAGACAATTTATTTGGGGCATACCTATCTAGGATTGAGAAAACAAAGCTTAATATGTAAGCAATAGAAATGCTTTATGCTAGGTTTTATAGTAATATGTAATTGCTAGGAAAGAAATCCTACAGGTAGGGTAAGTAGTGATATCACCTTTTAGAGCATGTGGTAGTAATTTTTTACAGCACTGGTGTTTTAAGATAACATAAAATGCTATTTAAATATAAAAACATGATTGTAAGTATTTTTATTTCAGTAATATTGGCTTCATATTTATTACATTTGAATATACTAAAGTACTTTATAAAGTACTTACTTCATATAGTAATTCTCCCGAATTTTAGGAAAACCAAAATAAACTTTTTTTTTGCAAGGGGAAAACTTTAATCAATGAATAAACATGTCCAAAAAGGGAGATGGTTCGATCTTTGAAGTCTGAGAAGTCTAGTTCTTTCCCTTAATTTTTTTTTATTAATTAAAAAAAATTAACTAACAACATTTAAATCATTCCATTCTACATATACAATCAGTAATTCTTAATATCACCAAATAGATGCATATTCATCATTTCTTAGTACATTTGCATCAATTTAGAAAAAGAAATAGAAAGACAACAGAAAAAGAAATAAAACGATGATAGAGAGAAAAAATTTTAAAAAAATTAAAAAAAATAATGAAAAAAATAATTTAAAAAAACTATAGCTCAGATGCAGCTTCTTACAGTGTTTTAACATAATTACATTACAATTAGGTAGTATTGTGCTGCCCATTTCTGAGTTTTTGTATCCAATCTTGTTGGACAGTCTGTATCCCTTCAGCTCCAATTACCCATTATCTTACCCTATTTCTATCTCCTGATGGTCTCTGTTACCCATGACATATTCCAAGTTTATTCTCTAATGTCGGTTCACATCAGTGGGAACATACAGTATTTGTCCTTTAGTTTTTGGCTAGTCTCACTCAGCATAATGTTCTCTAGGTCCATCCATGTTATTACATGCTTCATAAGTTTATTCTGTCTTAAAGCTGCATAATATTCTATCGTATGTATATACCACAGTTTGTTTAGCCACTCGTCTGTTGATGGACATTTTGGCTGTTTCCATCTCTTTGCAATTGTAAATAATGCTGCTATAAACATTGGTGTGCAAATGTCCGTTTGTGTCTTTGCCCTTAAGTCCTCTGAGTAGATACCTAGCAATGGTATTGTTGGGTCGTATGGCAATTCTATATTCAGCTTTTTGAGGAACCGCCAAACTGCCTTCCACAGTGGTTGCACCCTTTGACATTCCCACCAACAGTGGATAAGGTGCCTCTTTCTCCACATCCTCTCCAGCACTTGTCATTTTCTGTTTTGTTGATAATGGCCATTCTGGTGGGTGTGAGATGATATCTCATTGTGGTTTTGATTTGCATTTCTCTAATGGCCAGGGACATTGAGCATCTCTTCATGTGCCTTTTGGCCATTTGTATTTCCTCTTCTGAGAGGTGTTTGTTCAAGTCTTTTTCCCATTTTGTAATTGGATTGGTTGTCTTTTTGTTGTTGAGTTGAACAATCTCTTTATAAATTCTGGATACTAGACCTTTATCTGATATGTCATTTCCAAATATTGTCTCCCATTGTGTAGGCTGTCTTTCTACTTTCTTGATGAAGTTCTTTGATGCACAAAAGTGTTTAATTTTGAGGCACTCCCATTTATTTATTTCTTTCTTCAGTGCTCTTGTTTAGGTTTAAGGTCCATAAAACCGCCTCCAATTGTAAGATTCATAAGATATCTCCCTACATTTTCCTCTAACTGTTTTATGGTCTTAGACCTAATGTTTAGATCTTTGATCCATTTTGAGTTAACTTTTGTATAGGATGTGAGATACGGGTCTTCTTTCATTCTTTTGCATATGGATATCCAGTTCTCTAGGAACCATTTATTGAAGAGACTGTTCTGCCCCAGGTGAGTTGGCTTGACTGCCTTATCAAAGATCAAATGTCCATAGATGAGAGGGTCTATATCTGAACTCTCTATTTGATTCCATTGGTCGATATATCTATCTTTATGCCAGTAGCATGCTGTTTTGACCAATGTGGCTTCATAATATGCCTTAAAGTCAGGCAGCGTGAGACCTACAGCTTCGTTTTTTTTCCTCAAGATGCTTTTAGCAATTCGGGGCACCCTGCCCTTCCAGATAAATTTGCTTATTGGTTTTTCTATTTCTGAAAAATAAGTTGTTGGGATTTTGATTGGTATTGCATTGAATCTGTAAATCAATTTAGGTAGAATTGACATCTTAACTATATTTAGTCTTCCAATCCATGAACACGGTATGCTCTTCCATCTATTTAGGTCTTCTGTGATTTCTTTTAACAGTTTCTTGTAGTTTTCTTTGTATAGGTCTTTTGTCTCTTTAGTTAAATTTATTCCTAAGTATTTTATTCTTTTAGTTGCAATTGTAAATGGAATTCGTTTCTTGATTTCCCCCCTCAGCTTGTTCATTGTTAGTGTATAGAAACACTACAGATTTTTGAATGTTGATCTTGTAACTTGCTACTCTGCTGTACTCATTTATTAGCTCTAGTAGTTTCGCTGTGGATTTTTCAGGGTTTTCGACGTATAGTATCATATCATCTGCAAACAGTGATAGTTTTACTTCTTCCTTTCCAATTTTGATGCCTTGTATTTCTTTTTCTTGTCTAATTGCTCTGGCTAGAACCTCCAACACAATGTTGAATAACAGTGGTGATAATGGACATCCTTGTCTTGTTCCTGATCTTAGGGGGAAAGTTTTCAATTTTTCCCCATTGAGGATGATATTAGCTGTGGGTTTTTCATATATTCCCTCTATCATTTTAAGGAGGTTCCCTTGTATTCCTATCCTTTGAAGTGTTTTCAACAGGAAAGGATGTTGAATCTTGTCAAATGCCTTCTCTGCATCAATTGAGATGATCATGTGATTTTTCTGCTTTGATTTGTTGATATGGTGTATTACATTGATTGATTTTCTTATGTTGAACCATCCTTGCATACCTGGGATGAATCTTCCTTGGTCATGATGTATAATTCTTTTAATGTGTTGCTGGATACGATTTGCTAGAATTTTATTGAGGATTTTTGCATCTATATTCATTAGAGAGATTTTTTTGTAGAATCTTTGCCTGGTTTTGGTATGAGGGTGATGATGGCTTCATAGAATGAATTAGGTAGCTTTCCCTCCACTTCAATTTTTTTGAAGAGTTTGAGCAGGGTTGGTACTAATTCTTTCTGGAATGTTTGGTAGAATTCACATGTGAAGCCGTCTGGTCCTGGACTTCTGTTTTTGGAAGCTTTTGAATGACTGATTCAATTTCTTTACTTGTGATTGGTTTGTTGAGGTCATCTATTTCTTCTTGAGTCAAAGTTGGTTGTCATGCCTTTCTAGGAACTTGTCCATTTCATCTACATTGTTGTATTTATTAGCATAAAGTTGTTCATAGTATCCTGTTATTACTGCCTTTATTTCTGTGAGGCCAGTGGTTATGTCTCCTCTTCCATTTCTGATCTTATTTATTTGCATCCTCTCTCTTCTTCTTTTTGTCATCTTGCTAAGGGTCCATCAATCTTGTTGATTTTCTCATAGAACCAACTTCTGGTCTTATTGATTTTCTCTATTGTTTTCATGTTCTCAATTTCATTTATTTCTGCTCTAATCTTTGTTATTTATTTCCTTTTGCTTCCTTTGGGGTTAGTTTGCTGTTCTTTCTCCAGTTCTTCCAAGTGGACAGTTAATTCCCGAATTTTTGCCCTTTCTTCTTTTTTGATATAGGCATTTAGGGCAATAAATATTCCTCTTAGCACTGCCTTTGCCGCGTCCCATAGGCTTTGATATGTTGTGTTTTCGTTTTCATTCGCCTCAAGATATTTACTAATTTCTCTTGTAATTTCTTCCTTGACCCACTGGTTGTTTAAGAGTGTGTTGTTGAGCCTCCACGTATTTGTGAATTTTCTGGCACTCTGCCTATTACTGATTTCCAACTTCATTCCTTTATGATCTGAGAAAGTGTTGTGTATGATTTCAATCTTTTTAAATTTGTTGAGACTTGCTTTGAGACCCAGCATATGGCCTATCTTTGAGAATGATCCATGAGCACTTGAGAAAAAGGTGTATCCTGCTGTTGTGGGGTGTAATGTCCTATAAATGTCTGTTAAGTCTAGCTCATTTATTGTAATATTCAAATTCTCTGTTTCTTTATTGATCCTCTGTCTTGATGTTCTGTCCATTGATGAGAGTGGGGAATTGATGTCTCCAACTATTATGGTAGATGTGTCTATTTCCCTTTTCAGTATTTGCAGTGTATTCCTCACATATTTTGGGGCATTCTGGTTTGGTACGTAAATATTTCTGATTGTTATGTCTTCTTGTTTAATTGTTCCTTTTATTAGTAGATAGTATCCTTCTTCGTCTCTTTTAACCGTTTTACATTTGAAGTCCAATTTGTTGGATATTAGTATAGCTACTCCTGCTCTTATCTGGTTGTTATTTGCATGAAATATCTTTTCCCAACCTTTCACTTTCAACCTATGTTTATCTTTGGATCTAAGATGTTTCCTGTAGACACATATAGAAGGATCCTGTTTTTTAATCCATTCTGGCAGTCTATGTCTTTTGATTGGGAAATCCAGTCCATTAACTTTTAGTGTTATTACTGTTTGGGTAATACTTTCCTCTACCATTCTGCCTTTTGTATTATATATATCATATCTAATTTTCCTTCTTTCTACACTCTTCTCCACACCTCTCTCTTCTGTCTTTTCGTATCTGACTCTAGTGCTCCCTTTAGTATTTCTTGCAGAGCTGGTCTCTTGGTCACAAATTCTCTCAGTGACATTTTGTCTGAAAATGTTTTAATTTCTCCCTCATTTTTGAAGGACAATTTTGCTGGATATAGAATTCTTGGTTGGCAGTTTTTCTCTTTTAGTAATTTAAATATATCATCCCATTGTCTTCTTGCTTCCATGGTTTCTGCTGAGAAATCTACACATAGTCTTATTGGGTTTCCCTTGTATGTGATGGATTTCTTTTCTCTTGCTGCTTTCAAGATCCTCTCTTTCTCTTTGACCTCTGACATTCTGACTAGTAAGTGTCCTGGAGAACGCCTATTTGGCTCTATTCTCTTTGGGGTGCGCTGCAGTTCTTGGATCTGTAATTTTAGGTCTTTCATAAGAGTTGGGAAATTTTCAGTGATAATTTCTTCCATTAGTTTTTCTCCTCCTTTTCCCTTCTCTTCTCCTTCTGGGACACCCACAACACGTATATTTGTGCGCTTCATATTATCATTCAGTTCCCTGAGCCCCTGCTCAAATTTTTCCATTCTTTTTCCTATAGTTTCTGTTTCTTTTTGGATTTCAGATGTTCCATCCTCCAGTTCACTAATTCTAACCTCTGTCTCTTGAAATCTACCATTGTAGGTTTCCATTGTTTTTTTTCATCTCTTCTACTGTATCTTTCATTCCCATAAGTTCTGTGATTTGTTTTTTCAGACTTTCCATTTCTTCTTTTTGTTGATCCCATGCCTTCTTCATGTCTTCCCTCAATTTATTGATTTGGTTTTTGAAGAGGTTTTCCATTTCTGTTCGTATATTCAGAATTAGTTGTCTCAGCTCCTGTATCTCATGTGAACTATTGGTTTGTTCCTTTGACTGGGCCATATCTTCAATTTTCCTGCTGTGATTTGTTATTTTTTGCTGGCGTCTGGACATTTAATCAGATTTCCCTGAGTGTGAGACCCAGCAGGTTGAAAGACTTTCCTGTAAAGTCTCTGGGTTCTGGTTTTCTTATCCTGCCCAATATGTGGCGCTTGTCTGTCTGTGGGTCCCACCAGCAAAAGATGTTGTGGCTCCTTTAACTTTGAAAGGCTCTCCCTGCTGTGTGCGTGGTAGAGACAGAGGAAAGGTTGTAGGCTGGTTTTAATGGCTTCAAATTGCGATGTCCTGGGATCTGAATTCCCTGAGAGAGGGACTCCACCTGAGTTGCGTTTCACCCCTCCTGCGGGGAAGGTTCATGTGGTAGAGAGCCCTGAAAGCAGCCTGTTTCTGTGTTTGGGGCAGTTGCACCTTGTGTAATCCCGGCACTGAGCCCAGAGGCAACCGAGCCTCAGTAGAAACAGCCGCAGAAGGCTCTGTTTCGCCCTCTTTCCTCTTTTTCAGTTAGCCCAATAGATGACTTCCGCCTTAATCAGTTTTGCCTGAGCTGGGGGCCTACTTCTAGTAGTCAGAATTTGTCCATTAACGCCACTATTGGTGTTTGGTTGGGCTCAGTCCCCGCTACTGTTTGGGGACTCTTTCCTTTCCCTCCGGGTAGCTGACCTGTGGGGGAGGGGCACTGGTCACCAGCTGCGGCTTGGGAAACTCGCAATCTGAGACCAGTCGCCGGACCAGGAAGCCGCCTGTGGGGGAGGGGCACCGGTCGCCGGCCCCCGGCCGCCGCGGCTTGGGAAACTCGCCGATCCGAGACTCGTAGCTGGTCAGGGAAGCTGCCCGCAAGGGAGGGGTGTCAGCCACCGGCTGCCGCAGCTTGGGAAACTCGCCTCTCCGAGACTCCCAGCCCGTCCGGGAAGGAGGGAGGGAGGGGCGCCGGCTGCCAGCCGCCACAGCCCGGGGAAGCGCATGCCACTCGGGGAGCTCACCGCAGCGGATTCTCACAGCCGGACCAGCCAATCCAGACTGGGGTACACTGTGTGTCCAATCCCTGCCGTGGCCCCGGGAGCTGTTCTGCACTGTTTCTGGTTATTTAGTAGTTGTTCTGGAGGAGGAACTAAGACACGCGCACCTTACTAAGCCGCCATCTTGGCCCCCCCCTCCTAAACTGACATTTAAAAAATTAACTTAATGTTATTTAGAAATAATTCTTAGTTAAAACACACACACACAAAACAACCAAAAAAAAAAAGTCTTCAAAGCACCAGTAATCTTAAGGTTAATTTTGCCAAACAATTAACAATTGCTTGTGAAAAACATTCATTAGCTATGTTTACATATGAAAAATCAAGTTTCTAAAGGTAATATACCCGCTTTTACTACAGAAGCTAACTGATACCATATAAACCACTTCAAGCACAGGACTAAAGGATAATCCACATTGCAAGAGGCTTCTCAAAAATAAGAATATATTGACATTTTTTCATGTTAAATTCAGGAAGGCGAGTTAACAGGGACAACACTAACAGAATCATTTGCTGTATCTAGCACAACTTAATAAGGCATGTAACTGAGGCTATGTAAAGAGTGAGCCATCCTGTACCTGGTGCTGGCGATGCTTGGTGATTCTGCTCCAAGCCTACATCTTTCTAGCTGACTGGCAACAATCTGCCTTTCCACTTCCAGTTCTCGGGTGAGTCGCTGAAACTGAAGCTCCTGGGATTCAAGGAAATAAAAGCATATAAGGCACCGAGATTTGCTGCTCAGGCAGATTTATGAATGAATGTTACGTCACAGGAAACAAGGAACATAACTCATAACATAATGCTCAGTGCGGCTTTGTGAACTTTGAATTTTTGATGTAATTGTTGGCTTAACTAAACTACTGATTTGTAGCTTTTTCAAACTTTAAGCATCCAGAACATCAGCTTTCTTTGAAATTGGGCAGATGTAGATCTGTATTGACTTCTTCTTTCTTTTTCATTCTAATTGAGATATTTTAAACACTACTTCTGCTGCAGTGCTTTATTAAACTTAAGGTTTCCAGAGACCTTATCTGATGTGCCTACACAAGTGCACACCGATACAAGCTCTTCATCCTCAATCACTAATTTTTAGATCCCTCATACTACAACAGCACGGCATTAAAAGTGTACATACTCATAAGAATCACTTTACCATGTTTGATACAAAGGCTTTTAATTATTAGGAAAAAATCATTCTAATTGCACAGAAAAGGTCTTTCTATATTTATCACAAAAGCAACAAATTTTTGCTATCGTCACAAACATATTCACGTGCTACTGTATGAAGGGAAGGTGACAAAAAATTGAAAAAGACTGGGTCATAATATGGCATTTGAATTTGTATTAGAAAGCCAGAAAGACTGTCAAAAGAAATACATTTTGCACCAGTGCTGCAAACATCAGGAGGAGATGTTTTAACTTTATTTGTACTCCTCTCATTGTTAGCGTGACAGAATTTTAATAAATGGAATGCATGCCATGCTATACAATATCTACATATCAAAAAAGTATACACCAAACGCATTAAGCCACCAATAACATCTCCAGTATACCTCAAACTCCCTTGTGCCATGTTATGTACTTACAAGTCTAACCAAAGCAAATACTGAAGTGTAACTAGTTTGATTTGACAATGACTGGTAGTTCAAAATACTAGGCATGTGAACACTAACCCTTGAAACTAATCAGAAATATTTAAAATTTATTTATGACAATATGTTAACATTTGTTTGCTATAGAAAGTAAAAATAAAATTTAAACAAAAGTGTATTAACTGTGGAATTAGTCAAATGCACATTCAGTTACATGACAGCATTTGTTCTGAAAATTCCATAAACCACTCTTAGAAAATTTTTAAAGAATAGCTCCTGGAGTTCTTAGGCTTTTCTGATACTGAGAATTCTTTTCTCATAAGTCCAATTGTGGGCATTACTGGACAGGGTCTGAATGAGTAATAGTTGCGTCAATAATGCTGTACAACATAATCATAATAGTAAATAGGATAATGCCTGTCTCTAGCAATTCCAAGACCACCAGCTCTTAATCAATATTCAGCAATGAAAGATCAGATAGATACAAATCTGAAAATTTTAAATGGTGCAAGATTTAGCACCAGGCTAACTGAATTTGTTTTAAGATAACTGGCATTATGCTTACCTCACACTCATAGATTTTCTTTGCCCTTGAAACAGCCCAATATATTTGTGATATATTTCCATTCATTCAATTAGTTTACTCAATTTTTTATTATATACCTCCCTGTATTAAGGAGGGAGGTATATACTGGCTCCCTGTATTAAGCTGGTCCAGGAAAGAACCATCTGTGTATATGAGAATATTCCCTGAACTATTACACTATCTCTGGGCTCTGTACTCAGTGGCTAAGAGGGTTTGAGGGCTGTAATGTTTTCCTCATTTTGCAAAGGCCAGAAGTTATCAGGGTAGGAGTAAGATAGGTTCCAAATTAGAACACAGAAAAGTATGTCTTTCTCATCATTCTTTTCCTCAGAGGCAGAGAGACCTTTGGCTCTGCCTAGAAGATGCATGTATGCATATCAGACTTGGACTCAGGTACTGATACTAAGAGTGACTCCAGAAAACAGGAGGCTCATTTTCTGTCTCTTCCACCTTCCTACTGCACATCACGCTATAGGCTTCAAGGTGAAATTCCTGACTAGGAAATGGCTGCTATACAAACTGCCTTGTCTAGTGTCTGGTAGTCATACCAGTGGCTTCCTTGTATGACCAATTTTGTGGCACAGTTTTGGACACTGTTTCTGGAAATTAATTCTCAAGCCATTGTAACAACTCTGGGAACTTACTAAAACAACTCAAAAAACTCTCACTGTCTCTGCATAATTAGCCATGTCAGCTTCTAGTTCTCGCAACTTGGAACACTAATTGACATACCTATAGAAACCATTTATAGTCATCAAGTTGTTAGGAAAGTCTATGAACCAACAATATAGCTACATCTTAACATTCTTATGGACTCAGTGAAGCCCAATTTTAAATATTGCAAGATACTTCAAATGTACAGAAATGTACATTATGTTATTATCTAACATAATCATATATGTTAATGAACTTCTTCTTTGAACCTCACCTAGCTATAGCAAATTTTAGTATTTTGTTATATTTGTTTCAGAGTTTTTGAGAAATAAAACACAGAAGAAACAAAATTTCCTGCTTTCTTTCCCCTGGGTCTCATTTCCCAACCTGTCTCCCTTCCTAGAAGCAACCATTATTTTGAATTTGGTGTTTATTATTCCTGTGAATATTTTATATTATTACCACTACATATTTACAGATGAATAAATGATATACAGTATTGCTTTGCATGGTCACACAATTTATCTCAACAGTACTCTATGCACTGTCTGCTGCAGACTGCATTTATTGCTCAATATTATTTTCAGGTTTATCAATATCAATATACATGGATCTCGTTCATTTATTTTCACTGCTCAATAGGATTCCATTATACAAATAAAGCACAATGTTGTTATATACTCTCATTACGATGAACCCTTGGGTTGTTTCTCATTTAATGCAATCACAAGCATCCTGCAAAATAAGCATCCTTGTATAAACCACCTTATGCACATGTAACTGGATTCCCCAGAGAAGAGATCTAAAAGTAGAACTGCTAGGTTGAACAGTATGTTCATCTTCAACTTTGCTTAATAAAGACTGTCAATCAAATTACCTTCCAAAGCAGTTGTACCAATTTGTATTTCAGCCAGCAGAATACAAGAGTTCCAATTTTTCCATAGCCTTGTTGACACTGATTTCTGAGTGTAAATTTTTTTTTGTAATTTGATAGCCATGGCATACTATCTTGCATTTTATTTTGTATTTCCTTGATCACTAAGATCTTTTCACGTTTTTTTGGTCACTTAGGGTTCTGAATCTCACAGGTATAAATTCTCGGGTTAGGGGTGGAGTGGAGGGAATTTTTTCCCTATTGCCAGTACCAAGATCAAGATAAGCAAATTTGTCTGCATGTCTTCTCTTGAGGAACAGGCTTCTCATTCACCCTTATGCTAAGGTTGTAGCTTTGTGAAGTTCTAGCTTTAGGTGCGGAATCTCTCATTATATTATACTCCCCATATTCTGCACACTCCCTATGTAGTCATCAATAGGCAAGTTCAAGATCATTAGATTAGGCGGATTCCTTCAAGATGAAAGTCAGGTTTCTGGCTTTTACATTTCAGTTTGGTCTCTGTGAATTACTTACTTTCTTTCCAGTTTAGGCTTGCCTTTAAAAAGACAATTTAAATATTTTCTTCAGCATATTTAGTTCTTTTAGTGGAAAAATTGTTTAGGATATTGAATCTACCATATTGCCAGAAATGGAAGTCCTAACAGTGTTTTCATATTTTCTCTGAGCTGAATTTGAGGGGGAATTTCTCAGTACTACCTTCAACTCACTATTTTCCTTTGTGTCCTGTTGATCCCATCTACTGTAATTTGTTTCAATAACAATATTTTCAATTTCTGAGATTTCTAATTTGTTCTTCATGAACATCTGTTCTCGTTTTAGTTATGCCTATTTTTACTTCATAACTTCTGGCTGTTTTATAATGGAAGTTCTTCCTTTAATCAATCTTCAAGCATCCTAAATATACCTATTTCAAGTCTGTCAGACTGCTCCACAAAATTATTTTCATCTGGAATAATAACTCACGATTGTAGATTTGGTTAGCTATCTTTCTTCACACTAGCTTTCTTTGGGTGTTTGAGAATTTTGATGTGCAGGCTTATATGGAGTAAATCTCCCTTTCCCCTTCGTTTTGCCTTCCTATTTAGTTACCTCTATCCAACTTTCCTCCAGTCCAACTGAGGCCTTAAATTGGTGATTCAGTGTTCTTTTCCAACAGAAATACTACTGCATATACTAGTAGTATACTGCATATCTAGTCATGGGGCTACATTCTGCTTCCTTTTGCTTCCAAATCTTAAGGTAGCTTTCAGGATGAGGGAGTCCCACTCCTATCTCCTTTGACAGCAGGAAGAGCTCCACTCCGATCCTCTAGTCTCCTTCACCCTCATTAAATCCTTACTGATGTCCAGTTGTGACATATCTCCTGACCCTTCCCAACTGTGCCCTAGTGGATGCCTCATTTCAATTTATGACCTTTTAAATAAATTCTTTACCTTATCCCTCAGAATCTTTCTGCCTCCCAGCTTGACTGAAATGTAGTTTCCCCCTGAAACCCATAGCCCTCTACTAGAGAACACTATACATTCTCCCAAACCGCACACCAGAGGCACCTAGCAGAAAAAGTTGGCATTTTCCTGACTCCTCACTACCTCTATTTATTAGCATAGAGTGGTTTATATTTCTCATTATCTTCATGATTTCAGTAGGATCTGTAACCCTATCTTCTCTTACATTCCTGATATTGTTCTCTTTTTATACCTTAAACAGTAAAGAACATTATTCTTCCAAATATATGCAGTCTTATGTCTTTGAGGCTCATACCCTCCAATTATAGCACCTCCTGCCCACTTTCATTACTTCTATGTACTTCCAGTTATTCTTACCGATTCCCTAAGCCTTTAGGAATAGCTTCCATAATGACCAAAACTATGATTGTGACAACAAAGAGCTGGCACGAGGCAGGCTTATCAGGCCCTCAGCTACCATACCCTCAACAGCCCTCCCCATTTCCACACTAATCCTCAGCTCTCTGCCAGGCCTAAAGGAAGGAAGGTCCCTTCCTTGCTTAAGGTGAGCCCTTCCATCCCCTCCTGCCTCCTCCAGGATCTTGCCTCTCTTTCATGAATGTCAATGTTTCCTCTCAGTTTATAAACATGCTCAAATCTTCTTGATGTCAGGACTCGTCTATTCTTTAATCTCTATTTCTGCCCCCTTTGACCTATACTGTGTTTACTCAATGTTTTTCTTTAAAGTGACTCCTCTTAAAAAGATAGTATCATGCCAGGTATTAAAGTAATTAAAATAATGAACTCTAGTGCTTTTATATATTTTTCTTAATACAAATTAAGAGAAAAATTTTAAAACTGTTTATCTTTGTATCAAAACTCATCTTGCATCAGTAGTATTTATACAACACACTCGAGACCAACATAGCTTTCTATGACTAAAAATTTCAGAGGGAAACTACTGAAATACTGGTTATCTTCAAAGACAAAAGCCTAATGGAATCAGGGCTAAGAAAGCATTTCTTTTTCAACCATTGGTGTGGAAAAATATTCCAAAAAGGAGTATCTTATTAATTATCACTGAGTAGTAACATGTTAGCTCTTTAAGGGACAGTGGATTAGGCAAAATATGTCCTGTTCCCAGGACATACTATATAGCATATTCCTTCCTCTTTCTAATGTTCGTATAGTCAGAATCATATCTTTGAGATTCTTAAGTCAGGTCTAGGGGGCCATTTTAAAGATAAATATTTGAAAGTTAATAAGAAATCTTCAAAGACATGCTAAATATCATTCTTAGACTGGTACCTAAAACCAAAGCAACCATATTTTTAAGGGTGTTTGAACAGCTCATCCTTAAGATAAATTAGCTATTACTGTAGAGGTGATCAAATGTCCTTACCACCAACGAAATAATTGATAAAACCATTGTTACATCCACTTGATAGTCTCTAAATCAATACATAATTAATTATCTCCTTTGCAATGCCTAGCAACGTTTGGTAGAAGGAAATTCAAAAGCAAGAAGATCTGAAATAACACTGGCTTTTCAAACTGTATTCTGAGAGTACCAGTGTACCATAAAATGTTAACATATTCCTTAAAGGAAAGGATCTAGGTCACGTAGGTTTGGGAAATGGTGCAAACCAGATTACACATCCTGGAGATTCACAGCAACATTAGCGTTTTTAAGGCTCTGAGAGGACTACAATAGGAAATTGGCTATCTTTATTCAACTTAGCATTTATTTGAAAAAAAAAAACAAAAACAAAAACTAAGAACACTTTTTTATTTTCAAGGAAGAACTATTAACAGTCCAAGAAACAGTAAGGCTGCAGAGCACAACTTATGCAATGCTGGGGAAAAAAGGCACATTTCTTTTATTTCAGAATGGTTGAACTAAAGGGTACTGTATTGTACTATAAATTATTTTTTAATACATTGGAAAATAAAATTTTAATCACTTTTGTTCACACTGAGTGTTTACAAAAGGCACACCACCACCGAGAGCCACACTTCACATGCAAACTGCTGGCCTTGCAGCTCAAAGGTGCAGAGCACTACAGTGCCTCTCCTTGACTGAGGGTTCTGTGCTGCGCCTGCTGCTGCCTACATTTATATCCTGTGTAAGTTAGGAACTCAAAAATACAGGAAGAGGTTACTTCAAAACACAAGGAAAGCTTTCTGCTTACAGCCAAGTATGGATGAGAACTTCAAGGTAAACAGGTAAAGGCCCAAGCTTTTCCTATCAAACCACTGATGCTTTCTAAAAATTGTCTACTCAACAGTGACTTACTTGTGTGACTTCACTGGCTCTTCAGTCTCTCACTTGGAAATCTCTAACAATTACATGGGTCCATGCACACCAGATTCACCATCTCTAACCAGATTCAAACCCCTCATCTTCAATGGTCTAAGTAGCTCCACCTGAGACAAGCTAGTGCCTCCATAGGGCCACACCTCCCTGCCTCCTGTATCTTGTTTCTCTACTGCAGTCCTCCTCACCATGCATTCCTGAATCGACAAGCAGCACCAGTATCACTGGAAATTCTTAGAACCTGAAGTGGGTGGGGCCAGCAATCAGTGCTTTAACAAGCCCTCCAGGAGATTCTTATGCACACTAGTCTGAGATCCACACCTGTCCACATGGTTCCTCTCTCAGCATTTTCGTCATTTCCTCTCTTCCTCTTATTTCCCATTTTACACATTAAATGGTCTCCCCAATCCTGTCACTGTACCTCTCTAACACTGGAAGAATCCATTCTCTTTGTTGTTCCTACCATCATTATCCTCAATCAGGCTCACATTAACTTCAGTCTTGCAATAACCCCTAAGTTTTCTTTCTCCCCCACCACAATGGTGAGGGGCCTTCCCTCTCATGTGTTTTTCTACATTCCCTGCAGGTAAATCTGACTAAGGTACAAAACTACTCACCAATAACTTCTATCCTTATCAAAGGTTTACTGGGCTTCAGGCTCCCTGCTAAATGCCTTATGTTTACCACTTTGTATATCCGCCGACAGTGTGACTTGTCTAAGATCACCAAGAGCAAACAAGGATTTGAAATCATGTCCATTGGAGTTCAAGTCCCATGATATTAGCTACTGTGCTACAAACCTTCCCACCCGACCCCAAACAGCGCAGCCCTTAAAACACTCAGTACAATCTGGCTCCCAAGTATATATATTTTTGTCTCCTGTCCTCCCCTCCATGCACCTTTTCATGGCTTCCTATACATAAAACTCCAGGCTTTTTCTCATGCTGTTCCATCTTCTGGAAACAGTCCCTGCGAGTGGTCACATCACCCACATTTGGACACCTACAGGCTCTTATCTAGACCGTAGGTGGAAAAAGGGCTCAATTTACGAAGCTGGACTCTCCTTAAAGAAGAGAGAAATCTATGTTTTATTCACCTCAGGATCACTTTAGCTCCCTGAAAAAAAAACAAACAAAACATAAGAAAAACCCTGCTAATTCATTTGGGACAAACTTTATGTAGCAAATTTTATTACATATGTGTACCTGATCTTGCAGATTTAAAAAATGTACTGATTATTTAGTTTTTTTATATAGTGACAGGCATAATATATTATGGGTGATCCTTCTTGAGGTTCTTAAAGTATTTCAAATATAATAATTATATTCTTATAACGTAAGTAAAGAAAATTAGAAAAACTGAAGTTACAAAAGAATTTTCTATTTTTATTTAAAGTTACAAAGAGACACAGAGGCAAAGCTTGAGTTAGAGCCTGGGTTTCCCAACATTTTGCTGACTGTTGTTTTAACAAATTAGCCTGACTGCACTTTTTATGGTGACATGGAAAAATAAGTGCTTTTTATTTTGCATAGGCAGGCATTAGGAAATGAACCCAGGTCTCCGGCATGGCAGACGAGAGCTCTGCCTCTGAGCCACTGTGGCCTGCCCGATGCTTTTTTTTTTTAAAATCAAAAAGGTGTGCATATTTTCGGTGGCATGATAGCTTACTGCTATGTTACACTTACTGCTTACTATTAATATGACACTATCAAGCCACCGCCTGCCACTCCACCTCTCCTGCTTTTCCCTGTCTCCACCTGCCTAATTCCATGTTGTGCTGCGTATCAGAAAAACGGGAGTTACCCAGACTGGCATGGCAGTTTTGAAAATCTGCCGATCACTCTACTGACATGTTCAGTTGCAGAACTAGCAATTGCCTTTAGTTTCATTTCTTTTTTAAACTTTTAAAATTGTATAGTATAACATATACACAAAGCAAAGAAATAAAAATGCAATAGTTTTCAAAGCACTCTTCAACAAAGGGTTACAGGACAGATCCCAGAGTTTGTCATGGGCTACCATATGATCCTCTCATATTTTTCCTTCTAGCTGCTCCAGAATAAGGAGGCTAGCGGGCTTAAATACTTTATCATCACAATCGACTTTTCTTCCCCTTCTTTTTCTGTGAACAATAACGTATATACAAAAATGCTATAAATTTCCAAGCACAGCACCACAATTAGTTGTAGAACACATTTCAGACTTTGACATGGGTTACAATTTCACAATTTTAGGTTTTTACTTCTAGCTGCTCTAAAATACTGAAGACTAAAAGAGATAATAATTTAATGTTTCAACATTCATATTCATTTGTCAAGTCCTATCTTATATGTATACTTCCACCATTACTTTGATCTTTCCATACCCCTCATTGGGGTTGTTTGAGTTATAGCAATTCTACATTTTTGATATTGGAAGGGTCTGTCACTATTATGGGGTAGGGAGACTTAACTATCTGATGTTCTGGAGAGGCTGAGCTAGGTTTCAGAATTTATTTGGACCAGGGACCCAGCTGGAGTTTGTAGATTTCTGGCAAGTTACTCTACTGCCTGGAACCCTTGTGGAATCTTATAAATTGCCCTAGGTGTTCTTTAGGATTGGCTGGAATGGTCCTGGTTGGGGGTTGGCAGGTTATGGTAAGTAGCAAGGTATACCTGAAGCTTGCATAGAGCAACCTCCAGAGTAGCTTCTCGACTCCGTTTGAACTCTCTCTCTCTGCCACTGATACTTTATTAATTACACTTCTTCTCCCCCATTTGGTCAGGATGTAATTCTTGATCCCATGGTGCCAGGATTCACCCTGGCAGTCCTCTCCCACGTTGCCAGGGAGACTTTCACCCCTGGATGTTATGTTCCATGTAGAGGGGAGGGCAATGATTTCACTTGCAGAGTTGGGCTTAGAGAGACTGAGGCCACATCTGAGCAACAACAGAGGTCCTCCAGAAGTAACTCTTAGGCATGCCCATAGGTAGTCTAAGTTTCTATGCTACCTACATAAGCTTAACAAGAGTAAGCTTCATGATTGAGGGCATAGCCTATTGATTCTGGTGTCCCTGAAGTTTGACATAGCATCAGGGGATTCCCTGATGGTAAAGTTTAGTATTCCATAGTCTTTTTCCTCTCCCTCAGGGGACTTTGCTAATACTTTTTGGTTATCTGGTTAATATATTCTAGGATGTTTCCAGGCATTACAATAATCTATACAGGATTAAAGGACCTCTTTTTCATTCTGTGCTCTTTGTGTTTCAGTTGTTCAAATGAGCTATATAGATAGGTTGAATTAGATTATGCACTATGGAAAATTTCTTGTGGTTCTAAAATTCCTATATTCTGAATTACTTTAACCCCAACCTGTTCGGCTTCGTTCTTATCTCTGAATATTAGGTTACATGTATAAAACCGCCTCTCAAAATCGAGAAATAATAATCACGACTCTGGACTTAATGTGTCTATTCTAAAAGCTTACAATTTAGGCCCCTATTTTCTTATAAGCATTTTCTAGAGGTGACCATACCAGTGTTATTGTTTTGTTTCTGGCTTATTTTGTCTCACCAAATGTCCCACATGTTCATTCACATCATTGCATGCCTCATGACATTGTTCCTTTTTGTAGTAGCACAGCCTTCGTTCGTAAGTATACACCATCGTTTGCTCTTCTACTTCTCCGTCAGTGCATTCTTCAGCCACCTGCATTCATCGGGCATCATGTAGAGGGCCCAAAGTCCACAGTCCATCAGCATTCTCAATTTTAGATAATTTCATTGTTCCCGAGAGACAGAAAACCAATAAACACAACCTCACCAAATAGGAGATCTGAACCTTCTCTTAACTCTTGCCCCTTATCCCATTATTTACCTTTGCTGTTGCTGTGGTAGTGCTGATGGTTTCCTTTTGAACATAGCTCATAGCATGCAACAGCAGTTTTCCCCTGTACCCGGGACTTAAACACTCTTTATACAAGAATCACATCTTTGAAGTAATTCTTACAAGAACTCATTCATATTTCTAGTGTGAGTCAGTGGGACACGTAGGTCACTACAACCCCTTTCAATTTTGTTCATCTTCAATTTGGCAATATTACTTCTAGATCCACTACAGAAATACCTTTGCTCCTATTTATTCCCTTACATTGCAGTTCAACCTCATTAGCTAATGGTTCACCCATCTCTAGCTTCTAGGTATCTCTAAGCTCCCTATATTATGTATTATAAGTATCTATGTATCTCTAAGTCCCCTGTATTCTGATTATACCTTTATGCTGGTCATAAAAGAGGAATCATACAGTTTCTGTCCTTTGTGTCTGAATAATTTCGCTCAGCATTATGTCCTCAAGGCTCATACATCTTGTCATTTGCTTCAGGACATCATTTTGTCTAACTGCTGCATAATATTGCATTGTATGTATATACCACATTTTGTTGATCCACTCGTCTGTTGATGGGCGCTTGGTTTGTTTCCATCTTCTGGTGATTGTGAATAATACTGCTCTGAACATCGGTGTGCAAATGTCTGTTTATGTGGTTGCTTTCAGCTTGTCTGGGTATATACCAAGTAGTGCTATTGCTGGGTCATAGGGCAGCTTGATATTTAGTTTCCTAAGGAATCGCCAGTCTTCCATACTGACTGCACTATTGTACATTCCCACCAGCAGTGTTTAAGTGTCCCAGTTTCTCCACATCCTCTCCAACATTTATAGTTTCCTGATTGTTTAATAACAGCCATTCTTATAGGTGTGAGGTGGTATCTCATTGTAGTCTTCATCTGCATTTCCCTTACAGCCAGTGAAAATGAGCAACTCATGTGCTTTTGAGCCATCTGTATTTGCTCTTCAGAAAAATGCCTGTTCATATCTTTAGCCCATTTTATAATTGGGTTGTTTGTTCTTTTGTTGTTGAGTTGTATGATTGCTTTGCAGATACAGGAAATCAAATCTTTGATGTGATTTATAAATATTTTCTCCCATTGAGTTGACTGCTTCTTCACCTTTTTTGACCAAGTCTTTTGACATGCAGAAGCATTTGATTTTGAGGAGTTCCCATTTATCTATTTTTTTCTTTTGTTGCTTAAGCTTTGGGGGAAGTTTAGGAAGCTACCTCCTATTGGTCTTGAAGATGTTTCCCTACATTTTCTTCTAGAAGCTTATGGTTCTAGTTCTTATACTTAGGTGTGTGTTCCACTTTGAGTTAATTTTTGTGTAGGGTATAAAATAGCGGTCCTCTTGCATTCTCTTAGCTATTGATATCCAGTTCTCCTATGCACAAGTATTGAAAATACTATTTTGTCCCAGTTTAGAGGATTTGCGGGTCTTGTCAAATATCAGTTCACCATAGATTTGGTGGTCTATTGCTGCACTCTCAATTCGATTCCATTGGCTAATGCTTCTGTCTTTGGGCCAGTAGCATGCTGTTTTGACTACTGTGGTTTTATAATAGGTTTTAAAGTCAGGGAGTGTTAAGCCTCCCACTTCGCTCTTCTTTTTAAGGATGTTTTTAGCTATTTGGGGTCTCTTTCCCATCCAGATTGATTTGGTAGTTAGCTTTTCCAAATCTTCACATTAAGTTGTTGGAATTTTGATGGGTACTGTGTTGAATCTGTAGATCAATTTGGGGAGAACTGACATCTTAACGATATTTCGCCTTCCTATCCATGAGCAGGGAATGTCTTTCCACCTATTTAGATCTCCTTTGATTTCTTTTAGCAATGTTGTGTAGTTCTCTGTGTACAAGTCCTTTATGTCCCTAGTTAAGTTCATTCCTAAGTATTTGATTCTTTTAGCTGCTGTTTTGAATGGAATTTTTTCCTTAGCTGACCCCTCAGCTAGCTCATTGCTCGTGTATAGAAATGTTACTGATTTTTGCACATTAATTTTATATCCCACCACCTTGCTGATTTTATTAACTCAAGTAACTTTGCTGTAGATTTTTCAGGATCTTCCAAGTATAGTAACACATTATCTACAAATAATGAAAGTTTTACTTCTTCCTTTCCAATTTGGATGCCTTTTATTTCTTTGTTCTGCCTGACTGTTCTAACTAGAACTCCAGCACAATGTTGAATAATACTGGTGACAAGTGGGCATCCTTGTCTTGTACCTAGTCTTAGGGTCTCTCTCCCTTAAGTAT
Organism: Tamandua tetradactyla; assembly: GCF_023851605.1. NCBI lineage: Eukaryota > Metazoa > Chordata > Mammalia > Pilosa > Myrmecophagidae > Tamandua > Tamandua tetradactyla. Next base: position 129,021,378 of record NC_135329.1, on the reverse strand, counting down.
GATGCTGGCTATTGGTTTTTCATATATTCCCTTTATCATATTGAGGTAGTTGCGTTTGACTCCTATCTTCTGGGAGTGCTTTGATCAGAAAAGGGTGCTGAGTTTTGTTGAATTCTTTTCCAGCATCAATCAAGATGATTATGTGATTTTTCCCTTTTGATTTGTTAATATGCTGCATTACATTAATTGATTTTCTTGTATTGAACCATCCTTGCATTCCTGGTATAAACCTCACTTGGTCATGGTGTATGATGTTGTTGGATTCGATTTGCTAATATTTTATTGAGAATTTTTGCATCTATGTTCATTAGGGAGACTGGCCTTTGTTTTCCTTTCTTATAGCACGTTTATTTGGTTTTGGTATTAAAATGACATTAGTTTCATAAAAAGAGTTAGGTAGAGTTCCTTTTCCCACAGGTTTTTTGGAAAAGTTTGAGCAGGATCGGTGCTAGTTCTTTCTGGAATGTTTGATAAAATGCCCTTGTGAAGCTATCTGGCCCTGGTTTTTCTTTGTAGGAAGGTTTTTGATGACTGATTCAATTTCTTTACTTGTGATTAGTTTGTTGAGATCTTCTATTTCTTCCTGAGTCAGTGTAGCTTGTTTGTGTGTCTCCAAGAATTTGTCCATTCCATCTGAGTTGTCTAGTTTGTTGGCGTACAGTTTTTTATGGTATCCTCTTATTTCTTTTATTTCTCCAGGCTCTGTGGTAACACACTCCTTCTCATTTCTGATTTTATTTATTTGCATTCTCTCTCTTTTTTTCTTTATCAGTCTTTCTAGTGGCCCATCAATTTTATTGATTTTCTCAAAGAACCAACTTTTGGTTTTATTGGTTCTTTCTATTGTTCTTTTGTTCTACCATTCATTTATCTCTGCTCCAATCTTTGTTATTTCTCTTCTCCTATTTGCTTTGTGGTTAGGTTGCTGTTCTTTCTCAAGTTTCTCCTTGTTTGCTGTTAAGTACTCGATTTTTACTCTTTCTTGTTTTTTAATATAGGCATTTATGGCAAAAAATTCTTTCTCAACATAGCCTTTGCTGCATCCCTTAAGTTCTGATATGTAGTATTCTCATTTTCATTCATCTCCCGAGAGCTGCTGATTTCATTAGCAATTTGTTCTGTGACCCACTGGTTGTTTAGGAGTGTGTTATTTAATCTCCATGTTTGTGAATATTTTCATTCCTGGGTGTTATTGAGATCCAGCTTCTCTCATTGTGATCAGAGAAAGCACTTTGAATAATTTCAATATTTTTAAATTTATAAAGGCCTGTTTTGTGCCCCAGCATATGATCTATCCTGCAGAATGTTTCATGAACACTAGAGAAGAATGTATAACCTTGTGCTTTGGGGTGCAATGACCTATATTTGTCTATTAGGTCTAATTCATTTATTAAGTTATTTAACTTCTCTATTTCCTTTTTGATCTTCTGTCTGGTTGTTCTATCTATAGAGGAGAGTGGTGTATTGAAAGCTCCTACAATTACTGTTGAAACATCTATCACTCCCTTCAGTTTTGCCAATGTCTGTCTCATGTACTTTGGAGCTCTTTGACTGGGAGCATAAACATTTATGACTGTTATATCTTCTTGGTGAATTTTCTCCTTAATTAGTGTATAGTGTCTTTGTTTGTCACTTATGATGTCTTTACATTTCAGGTCTATTTTGTCAAATATTAGTATAGCTACTCTTGCTGTCTTTTGGTTACAACTTGTATGGAAGCTCCTTTTCCATCCTTTCACTTTCAGTCTATTTGTATTCTTGTGTCTAAGATGAGTCTCTCATAAGCAGCATATAGCTGAATTATGTTTCTTAATCCAAACTGTCAATCTGTATCTTTTAATTGGTAGGTTTAGTCCATTAACATTCAAAGTTATTATTGAAAATGCATTTCTTGATTCCACTATCTTAACTTTTTAATTTTATTTGGCAGATCTTTTATATTCTTTTTCCTCTTTCTCTTTGTATACTTTAAATTACCCTTACTGGTACTCTTCAATTCTGTTCCCTCCTCCAGACCTCTCTCTCCTGTCTTTTTCTTCAGCGGGCAGAACTCTTTTCACTATTTCTTGTAGGGTTGGCCTCTTGTTAACAAAATTTTTTAAGAGTTCTTTTTCCCTCAATTTTAAAGGACAATTTGGTTGGGTACAGAATTCTTGGCAGGGAGTCTTTCTCTTTCAGAATCTTGAATATATCACACCACTACCTTCTTGTCTCCAGGGTGCTAGTTTAGTAGTCTGAACTTAGTCTTATTTAATTTCCTTCGCATGTAGTAGATTTTCTCTTGCTGCTTTCAGGATTTTCTGCTTCTCCTCAACACTTCACAGACTGATTAGTATGTGCTTTGGGAAGGCCTATTTGGATTTATTGTTTGGAGATCTTTGGGTTTCTCTGACATGTATATTTATGTCTTTTATGAGGGTTGGGATGTTTCCCCCCATTATATCCTCAACTACTCTTCCTAGGCCTTTACTCCACTCTTCTCCTTTTGGGACACCAATGATTCTTATATTTGTGTGCTTTGTTTTGTTTATCATTTCCCTGAGATCCCATTCAATTTTTCCCACCTTTTCCGCTATTTGCTGTTCTGAGTCTTCAAAGTCAATTATCCTGTCCTCCATATCACTTAATCTTTCTTCTGCCTCTTCAAATCTAGTGTTGCGTGCCTCTAGTATGTTTTTTTAAGTTAATTAAAAAAATTAACAACAAACAAACAAAAACAATAAGATATCATTCCATTCTACATATATAATCAGTAATTCTTAATATCATCACATATTTGCATATTCATCATTTCTTAGAACATTTGCATCAATTTAGAAAAAGAAATAAAAAGCCAACAGAAAAAGAAATAAAACAATAATACAGAAAAAAAGTTATACATAACATACCCCTTACCCCTCGCTTTCATTTACCACTAGCATTTCAAACTAAATTTATTTTAATGTTTGTTCCCCCTATTATTTATTTTTACTCCATATGTTCTACTCTTTTGTTTATATGGTAGATAAAAGGAGCATCAGACACAAGGTTTTCACATTCACAGAGTCTCACTGTGAAAGCTTTATCATTGTTCAATCATCATCAAGAAACATGGCTACTGGAACACAGCACTACATTTTCAGGCAGTTCCTTCCAGCCTCTCCACTACATCTTGAACAACAAGGTGATATCTACTTAATGAGTAAGAATAACCCCCAGGATAACCTCTCGACTCTGTTTGGAATCTCTCAGCCATTGACACTTTGTCTCATTTCACTCTTCCCCCTTTTGGTTGAGAAGGTTCTCTCAATCCCTTGATGTTAATTCTCAGCTCATTCTAGGGTTTTTCTCAGTCCCTTGATGTTGAGTCTCAACTCATTCCAGGATCTCTGTCCCACGTTGTCAGGAAGGTCCACACCCCTGGGAGTCATGTCCCACGCAGAGAGGGGGAAGGTGGTGAGACTGCTCATCATGTTGGCTGGAGGGAGAGGCCACATCTGAGCAACAAAAGAGGCTCTCTTGGGGGTGACTCTTAGGCCTAAATTTTAAGTAGACTTGACCTATCCTTTGTGGGGTTAAGTTTCATATGAACAAACCCCGAGACTGGGGGCTCAGCCTGTAGCTTTGGTTGTCCACACTGCTTGTGAGAATATCAAGAATTCAACTTGGGGAAGTTGAATTTCTCCCCGCTCTCACAATTCCCCGAAGGGGGCTTGCAAATACTTTTCTGGTCACTGATCACTCTGGGATTCATTGGGGCATCACTCTGGACAAACCAACAAAATCTCATGTCCTAACTGAGATTCCAAGGACTTATGGCATTCAATCAAACTATGTACATAAGTTATATTAGGAAACGCTCTAGTAAAAATATAAATTTTGTACCAAATAAACATTTTTTGCTTTAGTCTCACACATAAGGTGACATTTTAAAATATTAATTACCATCTATTTTCAGCATCCTGCAATAATGACATTCCTTTATTCTTCCTCATGAAAAACATTTTTAAAATTTGTACATTGTGAGAAACAGAATACAATAAAACAAGAAAATGTTTAAAAGATGTTTCCCTTCCTTCCTTCCTTCCTTCCTTCTATCCTTCCTTCCTTCTCTCTGTCTTTCCTTTAAAAAAAAAAAAAAAAAAAAAAAAAAAATTTGTACATTGTACATTTCACTATTATTATACACTCTAGGCATTCCTAGATTATACCATCTCGATCTTTAACATCTATCTTTCTTTCTGATTTCATTTATGTCCCCATCCCTCCTCCCTCTATCATTCTCACATGTAGCTTCATTCAGTGTTTTAACATAATTATATTACAGTTAGGTAGTAATATGCTGTCCATTTCTGAGTTTTTGTATCCAGTCCTGTTGCACAGTCTGTATCCCTTCAGCACCAATTACCCAATATATTACCCTATTTCTATCTCCTGATGGTCTCTGTTACCCATGACATATTCCAAGTTTATTCACTAATGTCAGTTCATATCAGTAAGACCATATAGTATTTGTCCTTTAGTTTTAGGCTAGTCTCACTCAGCATAATGTTCTCAAAGTCCATCCATGTTGTTACATACTTCATAAGTTTATTCTGTCTTAAAGCTGCATAATATTCCATCGTATGTATATACCACAGTTTGTTTAGCCACTCGTCTGTTGATGGACATTTTGGCTGTTTCCATCTCCTTGCAATTGTAAATAATGCTGCTATAAACATTGGTGTGCAAATCTCCGTTTGTGTCTTTGCCCTTAAGTCCTCTGAGTAGATACCTAGCAGTGGTATTGCTGGGTCATCTGGCAATTCTATATTCAGCCTTTTGAGGAACCGCCAAACTGCCTTCCACAGTGGTTGCACCCTTTGACATTCCCACCAACAGTGAATAACTGCGCCTCCTTCTCCACATCCTCTCCAGCACTTGTCATTTTCTGTTTGGTTTTCTGGTGGGTGTGAGATGATATCTCATTGTGGTTTTGATTTGCATTTCTCTAATGGCCAGGGACATTGAGCATCTCTTTATGTGCTTTTTGGCCATTTGTATTTCCTCTTTTGAGAAGTGTCTGTTCAAGCCTTTTTCTCATTTTGTAATTGGATTGGCTGTCTTTTTGTTGTTGAGTTGAACAATCTCTTTATAAATTCTGGATACTAGACCTTTATCTGATATGTCATTTCCAAATATTGTCTCCCATTGTGTAGGCTGTCTTTCTACTTTCTTGATGAAGTTCTTTGATGCACAAAAGTGTTTAATTTTGAGGCGCTCCCATTTCTATCTTTCTTTCTTCAGTGCTCTTGCTTTAGGTGTAAGGTCTATAAAACCGCCTTCAATTATAAGATCCATAAGATATCTCCCTACATTTTCCTCTAACTGTTTTATGGTCTTAGACCAAATGTTTAGATCTTGATTCATTTTGAGTTAACTTTTGTATAGGGTGTGAGATACGGGTCTTCTTTCATTCTTTTGCATATGGATATCCAGTTCTCTAGACACCAGTTATTGAAGAGACTGTTCTGTGACAGGTGAGTTGGCTTGACTGCCTTATCAAAGATCAAATGTCCATAGATGAGAGGGTCTATATCTGAACACTCTATTCAATTCCATTGGTTGATATATCTATCTTTATGCCAGTACCATGCTGTTTTGACCACTGTGGCTTCATAATATGCCTTAAAGTCAGGCAGCGTGAGACCTCCAGCTGTTTTTTTTCCTCAAGATACTTTTAGCAATTCGGGGCACCCTGCCCTTCCAGATAAATTTGCTTATTGGTTTTTCTATTTCTGAAAAGTAAGTTGCTGGGATTTTGATTGATATTGCGTTGAATCTGTAAATCAATTTAGGTAGAATTGACAACTACATTTAGTCTTCTAATCCATGAACACATATGCCCTTCGATCTATTTAGGTCTTCTGTGATTTCTTTTAATAGTTTCTTGTAGTTTTCTTTGTATAGGTCTTTTGTCTCTTTAGTTAAATTTATTCCTAAGTATTTTATTCTTTTAGTTGCAATTGTAAATGGAATTCGTTTCATGATTTCCCCCTCAGCTTGTTTATTACTAGTGTATAGAAACACTACAGAGTTTCGAATATTGATCTTGTAACCTGCCACTTTGCTGTATTCGTTTATTAGCTCTAGTAGTTTTGCTGTGGATTTTTCAGGGTTTTCAACATATAGTATCATATCATTTGCAAACAGTGATAGTTTTACTTCTTCGTTTTCAATTTTGATGCCTTGTATTTCTTTTTCTTGTCTAATTGCTCTGGCTAGAACTTCCAACACAACGTTGAATAACAGTGGTGATAGTGGACATGCTTGTCTTGTTCCTGATCTTAGGGGGAAAGTTTTCAGTTTTTCCCCATTGCGGATGATATTAGCTGTGGGTTTTTCATATAATCCCTTTATCACTTTAAGGAGGTTCCCTTGTATTCCTATCCTTTGAAGTGTTTTCAACAGGAAAGGGTGTTGAATCTTGTCAAATGCTTTGTCTGCATCAATTGAGATGATCATGTGATTTTTCTGCTTTGATTTGTTGATATGGTGTATTACATTGATTGATTTTCTTATGTTGAACCATCCTTGCATACCTGGTATGAATCCTCCTTGGTCATGATGTATAATTGTTTTAATGTGTTGCTGGATTCGATTTGCTAGAATTTTGTTGAGGATTTTTGCATCTATATTCATTAGAGAGATTGGTCTGTAGTTTTCTTTTTTTGTAGTATCTTTGCCTGGTTTTGGTATGAGGGTGATGTTGGCTTCATAGAATGAATTAGGTAGCTTTCCCTCCACTTCAATTTTTTTGAAGAGTTTGAGCAGGGTTGGTACTAATTCTTTCTGGAATGTTTGGTAGAATTCACATGTGAAGCTGTCTGGTCCTGGACTTTTCTTTTTGGAAAGCTTTTTAATGACTCATTCAATTTCTTTACTTGTGATTGGTTTGTTGAGGTCATCTGCTTCTTCTTGAGTCAAAGTTGATTGTTCATGCCTGTCTAGGAAGTTGTGCATTTCATCTACATTGTTGTATTTATTAGCATAAAGTTGTTCATAGTATCCTTTTATTACCTCCTTTATTTCTGTGGGGTCAGTTGTTATGTCTCCTCTTCCATTTCTGATCTTATTTATTTTGTGTCCTCTCTCTTCTTCTTTTTGTCATCTTGCTAAGGGCCCATCAATCTTATTGATTTTCTCATAGAACCAACTTCTGGTTTTATTCATTTTCTCAATTGTTTTCATGTTCTCAATTTCATTTATTTCTGCTCTAATCTTTGTTATTTCTTTCCTTTTGCTTGCTTTGGGGTTAGTTTGCTGTTCTTTCTCCAGTTCTTCCAAATGGACAGTTAATTCCTGAATTTTTGCCCTTTCTTCTTTTTTGTATAGGCATTTAGGGCAATAAATTTCCCTCTTAGCACTGCCTTTGCTGCATCCCATAAGTTTTGATATGTTGTGTCTTCATTTTCATTCGCCTTGAGATATTTACTGGTTTCTCTTGTAATTTCTTCCTTGACCCACTGGTTGTTTAAGAGTGTATTTTTGAGCCTCCACATATTTGTGAGTTTTCTGGAGCTCTGCCTATTATTGATTTCCAACTTCATTCCTTTATTATCTGAGAAAGTGTTGTGTATGATTTCAATCTTTTTAAATTTGTTGAGACTTGCTTTGTGACCCAGCATATGGTCTATCTTAGAGAATGATCCATGAGCACTTGAGAAAAAGGTGTATCCTGCTGTTGTGGGGTGTAATGTCCTATAAATGTCTGTTTAGTCTAGCTCATTTATTATAATATTCAAATTGTTTTTTTATTGATCCTCTGTCTAGATGTTCTATCCATTGATGAGAGTGGGGAATTGAAGTCTCCAACTATTTTGGTAGATGAGTCTATTTCCCTTTTCAGTGTTTACAGTGTTTGCCTCATGTATTTAGGGGCGTTCTGGTTCAGTGCATAAATATTTATGATCGTTATGTCTTCATGTTGAATTGTTCCTTTTATTAGTAGATAGTATCCTTCTTTGTCTCTTTTAACTGTTTTACATTTGAAGTCCAATTTGTTGGATATTAGTATAGCTACTCCTGCTCTTATCTGGTTGTTATTTGCATGGAATATCTTTTCCCAACCTTTCACTTTCAACCTATGTTTATCTTTGGGTCTAAGATGTGTTTCCTGTAGACAGTATATAGAAGGACCCTGTTTTTTAATCCATTCTGCCAGTTTATGTCTCTTGATTGGGGAGTTTAATCCATTAACATTTAGTGTTATAACTGTATGGGTAGTAGTTCTACCATTTTGCCTTTTGTATTTTATATGTCATATCTAATTCTCCTTCTTTCTACACTCTTCTCCACACCTCCCTCTTCTGTCTTTTCGTATCTGTCTCTAGTGCTCCCTTTAGTATTTCTTGCAGAGCTGGTCTCTTGGTCACAAATTCTCTCAGTGACGTTTTGTCTGAGAATGTTTTAATTTCTCCCTCATTTTCGAAGGACAATTTTGCTGGATATAGAATTCTTGGTTGGCAGTTTTTCTCTTTTAGTAATTTAAATATATCATCCCATTGTCTTCTTGCTTCCATGGTTTCTGCTGAGAAATCTACACATAGTCTTATTGGGTTTCCCTTGTATGTGATGGATTGCTTTTCTCTTGCTGTTTTCAAGATCCTCTCTTTCTCTTTGACCTCTGACATTCTGAGTAGTAAATGTCCTGGAGAACGCCTATTTGGGTCTATTCTCTTTGGGGTGCGCTGCACTTCTTGGATCTGTAATTTTAGGTCTTTATAAGAGTTGGGAAATTTTCAGTGATAATTTCTTCCATTAGTTTTTCTCCTCCTTTTCCTTTCTCTTCTCCTTCCGGGACACCCACAACACGTGTATTTGTACGCTACATAGTATCATTCAATTTCCTGAGTCTCTGCTCATATTTTTCCATTCTTTTCCCTACAGTTTCTGCTTCTTTTTGGGTTTCAGATGTTACATCCTCCAGTTCACTAATCCTAACCTCTGTCTTTTGAAATCTACCATTGTAGGTTTCCATTGTTTTTTTCATCTCTTCTACTGTATCTTTCATTCCCATAAGTTCTGTGATTTGTTTTTTCAGACTTTCCATTTCCTCTTTTTGTTCATTCCTTGCCTTCTTCATATCCTCCCTCAATTAACTGATTTGGTTTTAGATGAGGTTTTCCATGTCTGTTCGTATATTCTGAATTAATTGTTTCAGCTCCTGTATCTCATTTGAACTATTGGTTTGTTCCTTTGACTGGGCCATAGCTTCAATTTTCCTGGTGTGATTTGTTACATTTTTCTGGCGTCTAGATATTTAATTACCTTAATTAGTTCATTCTGGAGATTGCTTTCACTTATCTTACCTAGGGTTTTCTTGCTAGATGAATTTTTTGTCTATCTGTTCTTTGACCTTCAGTTCAGCTTTTTCTGGACCTCTAGCTTAGGCTTTGTTTAACAGAGGATAATTTTTCAGTTCTTGTTTTCTTGTTTCTTGCCCTGCTTGTAAGGTGCTTTTTCCCTCCCTACCCTTAGGAAGGTCTACATAGGTAATATAGACTCCAGCCAGGTTTTCCTGGACTAAACTGGATTCCTATCATGGGGAAGGAGTCACCTGAGTCAGTTTTCCCTGAGGGTGAGACCCAGCAGGTTGAAAGACTTTCCTGTGAAGTCTCTGGGCTCTGTTTTTCTTATCCTGCCCAGCATGTGGCGCTTGTTTGCCTGCGGGTCCCACCAGCAAAGTTATCATGGCTCCTTTAAGTTTGGAAGGCTCTCCATGTTGGGGGCGTGGTGGAGACAGAAGAGAGGTTGTAGGCTGGTTTTAATGGCTTCAAATTGTGGAGCCCTGTGTTCTGAATTCCTTGAGAGAGGGATTCCACCTGAGTTGGGCTTCACCCCTCCCCTGGGGAAGGCACAGGTGGGAGACAACCCTGAAAGCAGTCCGTTTCTGCCTATGCCTGGGGCAGTTGCAGCCTGAGTAGTCCTGCCTCTGAATGCAGAGGCAGCCAAGCCTCCATAGAGACAGCCACAAAAACCTCTGTTTCGTCCCTTTTGCTCTTTTTTAGTTAGCCCAATAAGCGACCTCCGCCTTGACCAGGTTCACCTGATTGGGAGCCTAGTTTTAGTAGTCAGAATTTGTTAATTAATGCCACAATTGGTGTTTGGTTGTGCTTAGCCCCTGCTGCTAATAAAGTCCCTTTCCTTTCCCCTCTGGGAAGCAGCCTGTGGGGGAGGGGCTCTGGTTACCACAGCTTGGGGAACTCACGGTTCTGGGGGGACTCGCAGCCATTCCAGCTGGTCCAGACTGGGGTATGCTGTGTGTTTAGTCACTGTCGTGGTTCTGGGAGCTGTTCTGTACTGTTTCAGGTTATTTAATAGTTGTTCTGGAGGACAAACTAAAATGCGCACCTTGCTAAGCCACCATCTTGGCCCCTCCCCTAGTATGTTTTTTATTTGGTCCACAGAATCTTTAATTTCTGATATTGTTATTTTTCTATTTATTCTTTCAAATTCCTCTTTGTGCTCTTCTACTGTCTTCTTCATCTCCTTTATGTCATTTGATATCCCACTTATTTTATGAAGTAGAATTGAATGAACGTCTTTGATTAGTTGTTTCAACATCTGTATCTCCTCAGCTTTTTAAATTCATTCATTAGGCAGGGCTGTGTATGTCTGCATTGTGATATGCTTAATGAACTGCTGCCTTCGTTGCATGCAGATCTCAACTGATTTACTTTGGGAGCTGATTTCTTTCAGTAGTCTAAGGCTTTAAGTTTTCAGGATGGTTGTACAGAAGGGAGCAGGGCACGGGGTGGAGCACTCAGTATGGTGATTTGTTTTGCAGCAGGTATGGGTATAGGTTGGGGATATTAAGCTGATGCTTGTGAACGTGGGTGCGCGGTGTCTAGGGAGGATGTAGCTGTGTGGGTACATCAGCTGGGGGACATAACCCTGGTGTGTCCTGGTCTAAGGTACAGGGCTCTTTGTGCGCACTCATAGAGTTGTGGCAGCAGGTCTGAATTACACCTTCGTGGATTGGGAGCAGATGTGACCTGGCTGTGCAGGTCAGCACTGTCTCAGAGCTGGGAAGTGAGGCTGAGGGCTGTGTGCATCCATGGTTCTAGGACTGCTATAGCATGCGGTTCCCAAAGCTGAATGACATGATTGGAGGCCTGTGTGCATGCGTAGGCCTGGGAATGCCACAAACAGATGTGCTGAGCTTAGGGAGGGTGGGGTGAGTCTGTGCAACACCATGGGTGGGAGGACAGGGGCAGCCTAGGTATGGAGGTTAGTGCCCACAACCTTTATACACTGGTAGCAGCCTGTAGGGAACAGGGATGGGGATGTAGTGCTTGGGAGGGGGTGTAGGAGAGGTGGGTTGGGCTGCACTTGGGGTGCGGGTGGGAGGCAGGTACTTGCACTGAGGGTGGTGGGGTGGGGGTGTCTGGAGCCCAGGAAATGGGAGTGGGTGACAGGGTTCAGGTGCATGGGGTGTGGCATGAGTCACCAGTCACAGGGCTGCACCAGTGAGGGTAGCGCGCCCAGGGAATGTGGCCTGGCTTACTTCCTAGTCCTGGGCTCCCGTCCATGCACTGCTGCGGGCTCCGCCACTCTGTGCCTCCACTCTAGGCTCCAGCTTTCTGCCTCTCAGTTCCTCGGCCTCTGCAACCAGGGCTGCCACATGTTTCCGGGCACAGAACTCTTCCAGGTCAGCCACACCCCTGAACTGGTGCCTTGGTTGCCCTCCTTTCCCCTTTTCAACCTTTCTGTGAAGCAGGGCCAATCTCAAGCTGCTCTAGTCAGCCATCTTCCCAGAAGTCTCGCTATTCTCATTTATTTTTTTTCTCCTAAAAAGTAGAATGTTTGTGTATGTGCTGTACACATTTCTATGTGTATGTAAATACAAATAATTCTAGTTAACTGCTTTACTAATCTATGTCTAAAATTATTTATATTTCTGGAGTCCTAAGTAATCAAATAAAAAATGAGGAAAAGTGATGCAATATGAAACAGTTGCAGTTGTCAATGATGACTGCTGCTATCATTTCCCAACTAATAGTTATTTGGCAGAACTAATGGCAGAAACACCAGGAAATTTTCTTTAAAATGTAATTCCTTGAATATTTGATTACCTGTTACTTTAAAATTCATTACGAAATTATGAAAAAATGATGATTTAACAGTAACAATTTATCTGGTTTTCTAGTACACAAATACTTAAAAATTATTAAGACCAATGAAGCAAATCACCTAATGTTAGATACTTATTTGGGGGTTAATTGACTGCATAGTAATAATAATAACGCACATAAATCATTATTTGCTGAAACGGAAAACTGAGAAGAGTAAATGACCAATCTCCTACTTCCTCTATGCAGATAAGTTACATGTGCTATTTGTGTTTGCAAACACAAGCAAAAAATATAAAAATGTAAGAGAAATGAAAACAAAGCTAAGTTTAATCTTCCTTTCTTCAGTAGATTTAATATCACTGGGGTATAAGAGGCTAATAATTTAAGGTTTGGTTAAGAACTTAATGAATGTAATGGGAAAGAAAACAAATACCATCTAGTGCAGGTACATTTTTTCCTGTGATTACACTTCTTACACTACTAGGTTTGTTTCTATAACTATTCTGCTTTTGTAGGTATTTCATGACTAAAATGTGTGTGTGTGTGTTTACGAACAGTATAATGTACATTAGCTGTGCCCTAGCTGGTATATGAAGTGATCAGTATTTTTTGTCTTATGTTTCCAGATTTTTCATTTTATCTGTATGATTTCACTAACATTACTGTTGCTCACAAAACTTTCAGAAATTATCCTGCGCTTCTTGAGAAATAAGATTAAGAGAACAACCAATGTATTACTGATAATGCATACGCAATATCTAATCCATAGGAATATTAAAGCCTTAGGACAGACCAGCAGGTTGAGCCCACGACTCACTGCATCTGCATCCAGACAAAGGCCTATTTTTATTCTTCAGGGCCCACAAGTGTTCTGCCCTTTGTGTTTCCATAGTTGATGTTCCTCTGTTTTTCTCTGACTCTCCTGTTTTCTCCCCCAGTATCCAGCTCCCTCCACTGTGTAGGCATATGCCAAAGCGAATTTAATTTACTTTTTGAGACCCTGTTGAATAGTTGTATATTCTCGATCTACCCAAAAAGTAGACAAGTTAAATAATATTCCTTTTTTTTCTCTTCTAACTTCTGTTAAATCTCTATGGGTGTTCTTATATTTAAAAACTGGCTTTCAGTAAAAAAGAAAAAAATGGAAAAGTTCTCAAGAAAAGAAATGCCAGATCTGAGTATTATTTTAAAAATTTGTTCAAACTGATTCACTTACCTGATAGAATCTTTAAATCCCCACATTCAGAATTCTTTTTCTCCTGTATACAATATACCCTTATTGTATGTATTGTTATTGTATATTTATGAAGAAATAAATCTCTGTATGCTTGGAACATTATCCTTTGATGTCAAATGCCACACTTTCTTATTTTCTGTTGTTGTAACACTAATAATTACACTAGGTACCACTGAATGAATGCCAGCTGTGGTCCGGCACTCTATGCATATATTTTCTCTAATTCTTAGGAAAGCTCAGGCCATTCTTTAGTTGAAGAAAACTAGGGAGGTTGGAGAGGCAAAAGATTTGCTCAAGATCACAGAATTAGTAAGTGATGATCTAGGAATGGAGTTCCAACTTCTTGCTCTTTCCCATTACAGCTAGCTGAAAAAAGTTAAAGTTGTTCTCATTTTCCATTCCTGAAGATTATATTTAGAACTCTAATTGACTTTATTACTTCAGAACTTTCTTCTCAAATTGAATAAAGCACTGGAATTTAATAAGCACTAGGGTGGCAGGTGCAAGTATGTATGGGAACTTATTATGACAAGGTGGAACTTTCATTTGTTGGGAAAGGAACTGTTGGTATAACTAATGAGCTACCCATCAGAAGAAAATGAAATTAGATCTCTACTTCACATACAATATATATCTATACCCTATAAATTCCATAATAAATATAGAAGGCAAGTATATAAAAAACTGAACTAGGAGAATATTTATGTAATCTTAGAATGATAGAAATCTTTAATGAGGCAAGAAGCCCCAAAATCATTAAAAGAAACACAGGAATTTTTTTTAAGGCATTTTTTTTTAACTTCAAAAATAAAAGTTTGTATGCCAAGAGATAATTTTGACAAACTCAAAGAATAAAAAAAATGAGTAAAGTATTTGTGACATGTAACATACAACAGAGCAGTAAAATCTCATATAAACAAATTTTTAAAAATCAAGATAAAAAATAGACAAGTCTTTTTCTCCTGTACACAATACACACTTATGAAGAAATAAATCTCTTTATGCTTGGAACATTATTCTTTGATATCAAATGAAATGTAAATGTTAATGAAAAGATTGGAAAAAGTGCTCAATTTCATTAGTCAGGAGAAAGGAAGTTCAAATAACAAGAATGAAATAAAGCTGGGGCAGTTGCTTTGAAATATGTAGAAAAATTTTTTCTTAATGTATAATCAAGAAACTTAATTTTGAGGAGAGTAGTTAATGTTTGGAAAAGGGATAGGATGTTGTAGGGTGGTCTACTTAGATTTTTATACTTTTTTGTGAATATTTATTTTCCCTTGGACATTTACTGGTTAATTATTTTTGAAAACAGGATAGGATAAGTTGTTTACTCAAAACTACACTAAGATCCCAATTTTCTCTATTTGTTAAACGCTTCAATTTCGTTTATTAAAGACGAGAATGTTTTAAGAATCAGTTTTCATACAGGGCATATAATATGATATCAGTAATAAACATCCTAATTTAATATTTATGCTGTCTAATGAACTGATTTATTTAACAGAGTCTGTTCTATAAGCTTCCCGTGAAGCTCTGCAGGACAATCTTTAATACAGAATTGGTATCTGGAGAAAGATGTTCTTCAGCTTGTTCTATAGTTTTAATTTTCTTCCATAAATTGCTGATAAGCTAAAGAAGGAAAAAGCAACTTATGTTCAGTCTAACCATAAACTGAATCTACAAAATCTTTCTAACAAATTCTATATATCAATATACTTCTTTGAAAATAAAACATGGAAGAATAACCTAACACTTAACTTTCAATTTTAATCACATTAAGGGCTGAGTTAATTAGACTCTACATAACAAATGGTAAATTTTCCATTTGATAAACTATAATAATAGTTGGAAAGGGTACTCATTCTATTGTAATATATAGTTTTGATTAAGCATTCAAAATAGAAATGATGAAGGATAGCTGATGAAATAGATACAATTTTAAAAACCTAATTCTATATAAAATTTAAGTCAAATTCTGCAATAAAACAGATATTTAGGTTCACATTTCTTCTTTCTTCTCTATTGACTTTTCTCCTCCTTTCATTACAGTCTTAATCTCCACAAATTTCGACAGTGAAAAAGTCTTACCTAAAAGAATGAAATCTAGTATCATGGTTTCTCCTTCTGTAATTTAAGACTGATTTCACTAGGCATTCGTTCATTTAGACTCTGTTTAAATTGTGAATGCCTACT
This sequence comes from Tamandua tetradactyla, assembly GCF_023851605.1. Taxonomy (NCBI): domain Eukaryota; kingdom Metazoa; phylum Chordata; class Mammalia; order Pilosa; family Myrmecophagidae; genus Tamandua; species Tamandua tetradactyla. The sequence continues at coordinate 129,005,850 of NC_135329.1, read as the reverse complement.
ATGTGTCAGATACAGAGAGAGAGCAAGAGTGAGAGTGAGAGTGTGAGCACGAGAGCTCTACAAGCAGAAGATTCAGCGAGTGTGGTCACGAAAGTCTGCATGGGGCCACAGGAGCAGCATGGGGAACCAAATTCAAACTTTAAAGTTGAAATGTCAAAATCAATCCTTATTTAAGATGCCAAATGACATTTGGGACCTAGAAAGCCAGTGACCATGGACAGCTGCACGGTGCTGATGAGCTCACCATCTTGGCATCTATTTCCTTGTTGGTACAAGGTAAACACCATCTGCCTCACTGGCTGGTGGAAGCTTCAAGGAAGCTAAGGTGTGGGGAAGGCTTTAATGAACTTTCAAGTCCCACGTAAAATTTCTAATAACTGATTTTTTTTTTTTTTTTGGTAACTCATATCTTAAAACATAGGTCAGCAAACTTTTTCTGTAAAGGGCTGGACAGTAAATATCTTAGGCTCTGTGAACCATAGGTAGATCTCTGTCACAACTACTGACTGCTGCCCTAGTGGCCCGAAAGCTGCCACAGGCAACAATATGAACAAATGAGTGTGACTGTGCTCCAATAACATTTTGTTTATGGACACTGAAATTTGAATTTCATTTAATTTCAAAGTGTCCTGAAATATTATTCTTCTTTTGATTTTTCAACTATAAAAATGTAAAATATTTTTAAAAATTACATTATTTTAAAATTTTTAAATTTAATTACATTAAAATGTAAAAAATATTCTTAGTTTGCAGACTGTTTTAAAAAAAAGGAACTCTGCTCAGTGGCAGACTTCTCGCCTGCCGTGCCGGACGGAGACCTGGGTTCATTTCCCACTGCCTGCCCATGAGAAAAAAAAAGAAAGAAGAAAGAGGGCCAGATTTGGCCTATGAGTCATAGTTTGCCATCACTTGTCCTAGAGTTTAAGAGAACTGCTAGTCTCTTTGAGACACACGATTTGAGGGAGATTCGTACCAAGATGGAAGGAGCATAAGCTCTGGGTTCCAACCAGGATCTGAATCTAATCTCTGTCACTCACTAGCTGTGCAACCTTGGCAAAGTCACTTAAACATCTCTGAACCTCAATTTAATCATCTGTGTCACAGTGGAGTTGGTATGGGTATACGAACGAGGTGCTAAATGCTCTGGAAAATGTCAGGTTCTGTTTTTAAAGACCTAGGCATTATCAGGAGATAAAATGTACACTTTCTAAGGTACTATGTTCTTCCCTAAGAGGCTCACTTGGCAACAATTTAGGAATATATTTTCCATTTCTAAACTGAAGGGGAAAAATGTAGCAATTAGATAGATGTTTTAGATTCCCTTTTTTAGTAAGCTCTGTGCATTGTACAATCTGTTATATCATCCAGTTAAGAATTTACTTCTTATCTTCTGATCATAGTCTGCTCTCAGTGGCTTTTCTTTCTCATTTTTTGTATGTTCCTTTTAATCTTCATATAAAGAGGATCTAATTTTACACAAAAAATCACCAGAATGAGCTAGTGACTGAAGTACCACTCAAAGTAAATCACTGAAAGAGGCATGGTTGATTTTTGTTATGATCATAATGCTCTATTTTCTATTATTAGATTTTAAAAAGTGATACTAGCAAAAGTAGGGGCTTCCATTACTCTCACAAAATGAAGATGCATTTTCTTCTTTATAAAACCAACCTGAAGATACTAAAATATCAATGCCAAAGAACATTGGGATGTTCTTTGTACAGGGATAGCGGATAAATACTTAAGTTGCCCTTTAATATTTAGGTTCTAATTTAAGGTAGTTCAATATTTCCCATCTTATAACTCTAACAAGAAATTCCTTCCTGATGTCTACTTAATGAAAATATTAAAATAACTAAACACTGTTTTTGCTATTGTTTTCTGAAGATACTCTGGCCAGTAACTTGTATGCCAACAACTTATACTCCAGTTAACGGAGAGAAAAAGACTGAACCGAATTCTGTAACTGTCTTTTCTCCTTCTGGAAGCAGGAAGTTGCTGTGGTGAGAATGAATGAATGCTGCCTCTGAACTGAATGCTTGGTGCAAAGCCTCTGGAGAACGATCTGAGTTGGCCATTGCC